>NW_006239878.1:27834-27977 GCF_000226075.1 Solanum tuberosum
CCTACTGGGTACCGGTTGTTTTGGTACTCATGCTACGCTCTGCATCTATTTCATGATGTAGGTTCGGGCACTAGTAGCCTTCGTTGATCGAGCTTGGAGCAGTCTAATCCGGAGACGGGGGTGAGCACACGACGTTTTGTACT
>NW_006239878.1:28077-36479 GCF_000226075.1 Solanum tuberosum
AGCACATTTTCGGGCATTTTTGGGGTCGTTTCATTGAGATTATTACTCAAAAGGTTTTTTCTAAAAAGAGATAGTACTTAAAACTTCTCATGAACTCTTTTGGAAATAGGTGTTTTCTCTTTTCGTAAATGTAAAAACATTTCTCTTGAGACATACTTTGTTCCCATATATAATTTTAAAGAAAATGACTCAAATTTACTCTTCCTCAAACTCAGATGCTCAAGTCTTAAAACAAGTTTAAAAGATTGTAAAAAGACTTCTTAAAATGATTCAAAAAACTCTCAAGACTTGACTCTTAGCTCTACGTTGAATTTAAATTTATGGAATCAAGGTTACGATTCATGTTTATGAATAATTTCTAAATGTTTAGAAGTAGTTTAGAGTAGTTAGGATCAATAGGAAGTAAAGGTATACTTCAAAAGGACTCAAACGGGCTAAAAAATAGAAAAATAGTGGGGGCATGCGACCCTGGCGCACTGCTGGCGCGGGGCGCTAGCCCCTAAAGTTCACAGAGCCCAAAATGACGCACGACTGGCACGCCGCCCCAGACCCTCGGGCACATCTGGGGCGCATGATGAGTCCACGAATTGGACTCATTTAGGGCTTTATTTTAATAGATTTAGTGTCCTCAAATGCATATTTTGTGCCAAAACTGATGTAAATCCTTGATTTTTCAGGCATTTGGATTGAGGAACAAAAATGGACACTAACGAGCAAAAAGGAACAAGGCAGCTGAAAGAACGAAGAAAAGAAGGTCTGATAATCGCCTAACCCATTGGGCGAGTCACCGAATGGCCATGATCTCGCCTAAAGTTCCAGTGTGCCAAGCCCTGAAGGAGAAAATCAAGTCAGCGATAGAAAGGAGCAATCGGCGTGTCGCCGAATAGTTCCGCAATGCAGTGCTAGATCTCCCAAAGTTATAGAACTTGAAGATGCTGAAGGCCAAAGCAAAAAGGCGATGGAACTGACCAAAGGGCAGATCGTCGAGTGGATCGGCGATCCCGACTTATTGCGCCGAATGGTCCTTCACACCATAATTTTTGGCGACTATAAATACATTTTCAAATTTTATGTTTAGTATCAAATTTTATTCTGAACATTCATTAGAGTAATTTTTAGAGTTTAGAACTGAGAGTATTGAGACAATATTTTCCTTAGCTTTGAAGATTTTCATTTTTGAGAAATTGGAAATGGGTCTTTGAGATTCTTCAACCTTGACCTTTGTAAAGACTAAAATCTTACCCAGTTGATGGAAATACAATTTGGTAACGATTTCTATCTTTTTTTATGTCTAGCTAAAATCCCAATTCTTGGAGTGTGATTATGGGTTGATTTAGCTGCTGGGTATTGTTAATTGATAGTTTACATGTTGTTTAAAAGTGATTTCAATCAGTAATTATGGTTTAATTTAAGGGGTTGTAGTTGCAAATGCAACTCTACCTTCGTGTTTTTGGCTTGCTCGAGAGAGAGGTTTTAAAACCAAGATTACTGATTTGATGGTCTATGGGTATTGGGTTGTCATGGGTTCAGCTCGAGAGAGTGAACCCTAAACCTTTTTCTACACATTCAGCTCGAGAGAGTGAATGGACTAAAGCGTAGGCAGTTCTTAATTGCTGCTTATTGGTGTTCGAGAGAAACCAATTTGATTCAGGGTAAATTATTCGAGAGAAAGTTTATTCCCACTAAAGTGTAGCTTATTCACCGATTTAGAGCTATTTACTATCAGTTGCAATCACCCATTTGTCTACCTTAGCTTATAATCCAATCACATCCCAAGAACCCATCTCATTACTGTTATCTTGTTATTTGTTGTTGTTTGTAGTTGATAATTACAATCAAAACCCCCCATATTTGACACTTTTGTCACCCTTTAATTTGAACTATGCTTCTATTCGTAAATGTATTTACCTATGATTGACTTGAACGTATTCATACTTGGCTCTTAATTCTTAAGCACGTACCACTCCCTGTGGGATTCGACCCCAACTCACTTAGTTGGGTTATATTACTGACTAATGATCATTGGCACTTAGAATTGGAAGAAGTGTCCTGATATGTGAAATCAGCGCGCTACGTCAATCCTCTCCCAGAACTATCCGACGAATTTTTCTTCTCATTTTCTGACCCTAATTCATCTAGAATCGATTTCTTTTCTCAAATTCTCATTAAATTCATTTACCCAATACAAGTACACGAGAATATACTCAAAAACAAATCTCAAACTCGATACGATTATTTCAAGAACTCATCAAACCCATCCTAATTCAAGAACGAAAGAAAAACTTCAAGAACACTAATCAAGAATTCTAATCCTTCAACTTTGAGAATGAAATTTCACTAAAATAACATGATTGGCGTGTGGGTGAACGAACCCAACACTATGAGAACTCACATACCTCTTAGGGATCAAACCCTTGGTGAAAATCCGCAAGAAACCATGAAGAACTTGACGAACGCCTTGAATCTTCCCTCATTTCTCCTATTTTCTTTTCTTGAACTCTTTTCTAAAACTCTAGCGTAAATTAGGATTGTGAAAACTGAACCAAATCAGTTTAGACCCCTAAATATTACCATAATTCATTTTAAGCTAATCCCTCATATTTTCGGGTAACTTTCCTTTATTGAACAACCTGACTTCAAACAGTCATATCTCCCTCAGACGAGCTTGAAATTAGCAAACTCGGTGGCGTTGGAAAGAATTTTACAAGACCTTTCATTTGATATCTTATGGGCCATCTAACTCATCATGTACTTAAAGTTATGGTCGTTTTGAAGCTGACCCGAAACTCACATCTTAGACACAACTTGAATAATTTCAGATTTTGCTATTTCTAATTTGGTTCTTTCTATTTTTAGCTCTTTCAAATACCAAGCTGTTACAATTATATTATTTCTACATTGAACACCAACGAAGTCTCATTGTTGGAGGTAGTAGCTTAATTTTGTTTTTTCATAATAATATTCACCAGAAGTATGTGTACATAGGGTGCTTGAAGTTGATATGACATTGAAAATATTACTATTCTCTGCAAATTAGATCAACATGTTGTTACTTCTATCTTTACACCCTCGAATTTGATTGAGCAGCCTTTTAACAAAGCTATTGTTCATATTGTCATATTTATAAAGCATATATTTTCTAGCTTTACTTGTTCTTGGATTTTTGTGCTGGAGGATTTAGCTAAATACTATTAAGATGTAAGAAGCTTTCTAAACATCGGACAATTTGTTGTCTGAAAGATATTTTAATTAAATCAATACCTTTTATAACGAGGTATCATCTGCAGACTTTTTATTTAGTCTCGAGTTGGTTATAACAGTTTGAACATTCTATTGGTCTTTTATACTTCTCATAAAATATAATTTAGTAGTTTGATTGAATAAGAGATGAAATTTTTTTTATTTACCATTTGAATGGACAAGTCAAACAAGAGGTTTACTTTTATTATCTAATAAGTTAGTAATTCCTCTTTTTTATTGTATCCGTAATTTTATTGACAAGAAGTTCATACCAATTTACTATGGTCTAGCTATAAAAGTATGAAGAAATAATGTTTAAGGTCTAGCCAAAGAATGAAGAAATCATGTTTAAGATTATCCTTTTATGACTTTCAGATGATGTAGAGTGAGCATGTATTCAATTCATTTCATCTTCATTGATGTGAACTAATTTGTACCTTATATTTTCTCATATTTTGATTGATTTTCTTTTTGAATGACATGCCCCTAGCTATTGAATCGTACTTCTCTTTGAGTTTTAATTTAGCTTTTGCAGTGAGTGAAAATTATAGAGTATTTTATATATAGTAATCACATGAGTTACAAATTATTGTAAACAAGAAAGTACTAGCTTAGATTCTGCGGTGAATTTCAATTCATCTGACTACGATGCTCACATTTTTTTTATATAAACCCAAATGTTCTAAAAGCAAACTAATGGCATATAGATGCAGGATATAGGAGGAACATGAAATATTGCTGTAGAAAATGGGTAAAGAGACTTTCTCGACAACAAGGTGATTCAAGTGTATTTCTTCCACTTTTGCAAATAGTTGATTGCTTCTCATTATGATGCATATAATTATTTTGGACCTAAAATATACAATTCAATGCCATAGGGAAGTGTGGGGTATGTATACGTTCACAAGTTCAAAAAGTATGAGTGAAGATGATATGAATAGAGGAGAGTAAGGGATGTAAATAGAACGAGGAATTTGCATAATGAAGTATCTTTAAATTCTATATGAACATAGTGTTATTAATTTAAATTTTTTTCATTTTGAATTTTAAGCGTACAAGATGTTTCTAATATAGTAGTAAAGTAAAGTAATAAGAACGTAGTGTTATTATTTAATTTATTCATTGTGAATTGTTTACCTTTTCCCATTTATTTAGATCTTGAGTAGCAGCTAGCTTCAGATATCAATTGATTTCAAATGTAAGATGGTTGGATAAAACATCTATTTCATGTTGGGCTCGTGCTTGCACGGCCCATCTTGAAACAAGATGTTTTTAATATAGTAATAAATAAAATTCAAAGTAGATATTCCTTTAGGAATCTCAATAATTACTTGTTCTGATTCTACATATAAATCGTTTTGAACTAAAAGCATACTTTTGGGTGGAATATTCACATTATGTAGGATATCTTCACTCTCAATAGTTACATGCAAGTCTATAGAACATAGAAAGGTGGGATGCCCATAACATGTACGTGTCAGATGAATCAAGTCCTCATTGAATTTTATTATATATATTTAATCACCAAAAGCATGTTTTCTCCATATAAGAAATCCCCAACCCCATCCATTCAAACCAATCTAAATTTTTCATATTTTCATTCAATGGAGTTCATATCCCAACACCGACAACAAGAACATGATGATCAAAAAGGAAATGTAAGAGAGTTGATGATTATTGACAACAAAAAAAATTGTGAAATATTCCAAATTCAAATTCATCATGACCAAATTGAAGAAACAAACATGACTTGTAGTGCAATCACTAAAAAATGTTACATGTTTCTTCTAGGAATTAACTACATGTTACTTTTTATTGGTTCAATTTCATCATTAATCACAAAGGTGATAGTAGATGGGTTTCTACCTGAGTCCAATCTGTTGGATTCCCTCTTCTCCTTCTCCCTATTTATTTACCCTTTTATAAGTGCCTGAAAATATCATCTAGAACAATCCGGACGCAAATCAAATATACAAATCGATCATAAATTAACATGTTTCAGTCATGTTGAAATTATCAAATCAGCGATATAATATCATCTTGATAGAAAGTCAACGGTGGTCAAACCTATTATTTGACTTGACTAGAAATCGATCGAAAGGTCCAAGTCAAACCTGAGCCCCTTGGGAGCCATCCAAACCATCCACCCGAATCAAAAATCTCATTTTGAATCTAATAAAATTATCGGAATTTCATTTCAAGCTCATCTTTCTCAAATGTTGATTTTAATTAAACTTATCAACATTTCAAACTGAAAAACTCTTTTAAAACTCACCCAACAACCTCGAAAATCATGTCATCCATCCCCAAAAACCATAAATACCACACTAAAACTACGTATGAGAAGGGATAAAACATGGAAAACTCCAAAATCATGAAACGACTATGTGGATCGTTACACCGTATCAATTATTATTGAAAGTACTCACCTGAAAAATAATTAATATGCTAGAACATATAAAATTACACCAACAACACTAAAAATTGCATGCGCCATTAAACCCATAAAATCAATGAATAATTAAATGACCACTACACATACCATATGTGACAACACTATATCATTAATGTTTATTTTTTTCATAGCTATCCTAGCCATGATGAGGAGACTTATATCTAGAAGCAAATCCATTAAACAAAGCCAAAGCATTGCTAGTAACTTGTGCAACATTAAGAACCTTAGCTTTAATTGTAGCCTTCACTTTACTACCCTTGGAATGGCCTAACTTTAGACCATTCAAGCAAGTGTAAGCATCAATTAATATTGTACTAAGCTAAGTTTGAACATTGCTTTGATGCCATACAAACTCTTCTTGCCCATCTAAGTTCAAATTTTGAAGCTCTATGACAGAGTTTGTGAGTTGGGAAATGCCATCATAGATTTCATCTAAACATTCGTTTATTGCTTGATGATCCTTAGCCTTCATTTTCTTATTATGCTCCTTGAGCACATTTTTTATGTAATTTTTTTGTATGTATAGCCCTAACTAGGCTTACTTTCAAGGCAGCATGAACTATTTCTTGAGGATCTTGTGATGTGGGATTCACATATTTGGATAAAAATGTCACACAAGGTTCCGGATAACGAGTTTTTCTACATTGAGTCTCTACAAAGGTAGGGAGGCGTGGATGCAGTCGATCAGTACTAGTACTCTCGACTGCAACCACTATAGAGAGGACAAGGATCAGCAAAAGGGGAATGCTAATTTTCCCCATTGGTAAAGAGTGATATTATTAAAATTTGTGGGCTTTTGAGGAGCAGGAGAAATTGTTGGAATTCTACGAAAGAGTCTCGAAAGCAATTGAGATGATACAAGGGTTTGTAGTGTAAAATATGAAGAGTATGCAAGGTCTTTTATACAAAGGTTTTCACATGCATGAAGAATTTTATTTCTTTCATGGAACGTGCGCATATGCAGACTACCATGAGAGGATTATGGTATATTATTTTATTTGTCTCAATTTATATGATACAGTTTAAATTTTTTGACTCTGAATTAGGGTATGAATATTACAATATTTTTGAAATAGAATTTACACACATTTGCAAACTACATAAACATTACCATAAATCATAACAACTGACAATTCAAAATATTAAAAAGATATATGAAAAATTAGGGGTAAACAAAAAATTATTTGGATCTTGAGGGAATAATATTCTCTCCCTTCTAATTTTGTGAATATCTTTGATTGAACATGAATATTAAGTATTACTTTTTTATGTTCTAAGAAAAGGAGTTTAGGAATGATGGTAAAGTTATCTTTGTGTGATATAAAAATTATAGGTTCAAAACTTAGCCACTAATATTTGTATTAGGGGTAGGCAGTCTATATCATACCTTTTGGGATGTGGCCTTCGCCCAGACCCTTCTAATGCGGGATGTTTTTGTCCTCTTTGTTTTAATTTATGTGAAAGTGTTTGACTGGACACGAATGGACCGTTTGATTGGGAACAAGTTATCCTGGGGTTAGCTATCTTGGGATAACTTATCCCACCATGTATATGAGATAACTTATCCCATCACTATGATATAAATAGTGGGATAAGTTATCCCAAACATGGCAACCAAACAAGTTACAAAAAGTTGATCCCATCACTATTTTCTTATTCCATCAATATTTATTTTTATCCCTCACACCAAACGACCCCGAAGTTTAATAATACACGGAATATTTTTGAATTTTGTGGTCTAAAACAAACCATAGATATTTATGTGATTATATATCATCTTATTAATAGTAAAATGAGAAGTTTAAAGTTAAATTATTACTAAATACAAAATAGTGCTATTATTTTTTAGACTGACTAAAAAGAAAAGAGTGTCACATAAATAAGACATAGGGAGTAAAGACGCATTTTTGAAACTTCTGATACCTAAGATAAATCATAAACATATGTGTAGTATTAAATAATCTCATTAAATGCAAAATAAGTATGCTAAAATTAAATTATTATTTTCCCTCCAACTAAATTTAAGAGTTTTAATAGTTTGACTGAACATAAAATTTTAGATATAATATTGAGAAGTTTTTAACTTTAGTGATCTTAAATTAAAAGTGTGTAGTTCTTTAAATTTTATGATCTTAAACTTGATAAACATGTATGATGTTGAAACTTGGAATTGAAAAACTTATTGAATATAAAAAAGGGGAAAAGGTATTATACAACCCTCAACTTTGTGATTTAGAGTTGATGTAAATACTCTTATTATTATGCAAATGACCCAGATAAGACACATAAATTGAAACGGAAGAAGAACTTTTCGTAGCAGAACTGGTAGTTGAGGGGTTCATGGAAGTAGTAATGTGGTAGGTGGTAGTGTGGTAGGTGAGTATTTTATTTTAAAGATTTCATTATAATATTCTTTTACTAAGTATCTTAATTTTGATATCTTTTTAATGTTATTTTTTGGTAATGCTAAATTCATGGTAAAATATAATAATATTTATTGTAGTATTCTTCCAATAGTTGTTTTAATCTGAATATTTCTTTAATATTATTTATGATATATTCTAGATATAACATATCTTGGGTTCTTTGGTACATATATAAATTTTCTTCTATTAATTGTTCTAATAGTTTTATATCTTCCATAGATTCTATCCAATATTGTAAATATTCATAGTTCATTTTAATCTGAATTTATTTCTAAATCATA
>NW_006239878.1:36756-38385 GCF_000226075.1 Solanum tuberosum
CCTCGCCTACCGGTTTCAACATTAGGATGGCATAGTATAGAAGTTTTCTCCCTGTTTCCAGTGTGCTAATAAACTAGAAATCATGATTCAAATAATTCTAATACATAATAACTAACATAAATTTATTCAATCATATATATGATATTCAGGAATATATGAAATTAGTTCCGCATATTTTTTGAATACTAGAAATCTTTTGAGTAATAATCTCAAAGAATGAGGAAGAAAATTAAGAAAATTAAAGAAATTATATCCGGAATATAAAAAACTCAATATCACAAAAGCTTATAACGACAAATTAGATCAATTAATAGATAATATATCTAAAATAGAATATAAATATATTTATTACTTAAAGAAACAATGAATAACGAGAATGAAGAATATAGACAAAAACTTAACGAAATAATTATAGCAAAAAGACAAGAATTGAGACATATGCAAAATAGACTTAACAGTAATATATTTGCAGGAATTTGTAAAAAATCTATAACAGCACAGAGGAAAACTATTTTATATCTACAAATACAAATAGAAAGCTTAGAATATACACTACAACACAATTTATAAATGAATAAAGAAGAGTACGCAATAGATGAAAAAACATATGAAAATTATGACGGATTAAAAATAAAGATAATATTTTCTAATCTAGGAAGAAGATATAAGAAAATAGGTGACAATCTAAATTTAATGTTAGAAAAAGAAACGGTAAAACTAGAAGATAGTTTAACTGGTATTATAAGAATAACAAAAGAAAATGAAGAAATAGACAGAAAAACGGAAATTGAAAAAATAAAACAACAAGCAAAAAAGGAAGTACAACAATTAGAAGAAGTAAAAAATACTAAAATAATAGAACTAGAAAAAGAGCTAGCAATATTAAAAGAAATGTATGAAATTAAAGAAAAAGAAAAAGAACAAAAAGCGAAATTAGCAAATGAAATAATTAAATTTAAAGAAAAATTGCAGTTAGAAGATGAACTAGAAGAAAAAGAAGAAAATAACCAAGATAATCTACCCGAAATAAGAATTGATGAAATAAACGACGACGATCTAGATCAACATTCGGAAACAAGTGAAACATATACGGAACTTTTGGCAAACATAGATAATACAAAGAATTTAGAAATAAATACAGGAGACGTAGACATGGATGAAAAACCTAGCACATCAGGAGTAAAAGACCCAAAAAATTCAAATCCAAAATATTATAATGAAAACTATGAACAATATAATAGAGAAAAAACTACATGGGGTAAAAAATTAAATAAAAGATAGACACCTAAACCAATAACTGGACAACATGATTTTTTAGATTTAGACTGTGTAGCATATATAAATTAAACAATCCAATTATGGATAGGATATATAAAAAAACAATTAACAGATAACAAAATAGTAATAACAGAGACACCAGGATATATAGAAAGAACGCTTATAGGAACAGTAAAATTATGGCTACAAAATTTATCAGATGAAAGTTTAAAAACTCTAAGAAGTAATAAAAAATCTAATGGCGAATTAGCTACTACAACTATGGAAATATGAAGTAAATACGAAGTGGCTATAAGAAATGAATTTAGTAGTATGACAACAGAAGTAGAAGAACAAAAAAAAGAAAAAATC
>NW_006239878.1:38963-39111 GCF_000226075.1 Solanum tuberosum
AATTACCTAAAAATCCAAAGAAAAAACAAATATCAGAAATAATAATAAACGATGAAAAAAATATACGTAGAGAGTACATAGATTATGAATTAGAAAGAGAAGATAGCATATATGAAATATCAGAAAATGAAATGAATAATGATATAGA
>NW_006239878.1:42137-44916 GCF_000226075.1 Solanum tuberosum
TTTTGGTGCCACGTGGCAAATGACATGGCATGCCAAGTCAAACAGGAAGCGAATAGGATCATGACATGTGTCAAAGATGACAAGCCCGCTCCATAAAGCCCATATGTCATGTCACTTAAATCTGATTGCGCGAAGGGAATCATGTTCCAATCGCAACTCCTCTATTCTAAAACTATAAATAGGGGTCTTCATAATTCAGAAAGAAGACAGAAAATTCTAAACAAGAAGCTAGAGAAAAATCCGTGGTACAAACGCCATAAAATTCTCTATAAAGCTACAAGTTTAAGAATTCAAGCATTTAAGTTCAAGAACGATCAAGATCAAGACTATCAGGTTCAAGAACAAGCTCGAAGCCCTTGAATTCAAGTAAAAGTCAAGATCAAGATAAAGTTCAAAGTTCAAATTCATCAAAGATTCAAGATCAAGCTTTAAAGCCCTTGAATCATATTTGAAAAGGCGAATTCAGAGGAATCATAGAGATTGTAACACTCGCACTTGAAATAATAAATACGATTGTTGCGATATTTTTTCGTTCTTGATTATTATTTTCTCGACGGGAATTTTATTGTCTACAAATTCTGGCACGCCCAGTGGGACAATCTCTACCTCTCATCTCAACTTTTCAAGCATCAAACAACATCGAGATGACTTTCATGAAGAACAACTCTCGATCAACTGCATCTAAGGCCACTAGCTCCAAGTTTTCTACTGAAGTTGAAGTCATTCTTGATGTAACCTTCGGAAGTTTCGGAGTTGTTACGAGAAACAAAGTTGTTACGCTAGGACAACAAACACTGCAAGTGTCGTCCGCATCAACTCTTGTTTTTGGGTCTTCAACTCCAAAAAGAGCAAGTTCTTCCACAAATGCTTTGGAAGGAGGAAACATTATTGCTGAAAAGATCAGGGAGACATTGGCTCTACTTGAGCAATCTGGTTCCAAGAATTCTACCACAAGGGAGAACTATGATTCAACTAACGAATCACCTCCACGTGCATCGCGTAATGTTAGTCCACTGAAGATCAACTTACGCGACAATCCATGGTACTCTCCTACATCTCCAATGATCATGCAAACAATGGTGGCTGCTGCTTCTTCCTCTGAGGAACAACTCGCAAATCTGACGAAGTTGGTTGAAGGATTCACAAAGCATGTACAACACCAAGAGTCTAGAATCGATAAGTTGATGGATCAAATGGAAGGACTTTTAGATGGAGAAGCGAGTCATGCACCCGGAAAATGTGTTAAAGTTCAAGAGCTTGGAGATCCTGCAAAGAAAGCACTGATTGTTAATGAGATGCCAGTTTCTTCTGAAGGGATGATCCCACTCGATCGCTTGAAGGAGTTCATTTTAAGGCACTATCAAAGATAAGTATGAAGTCTCCACCAAGTCTTCTCATATGTATGCCAAGCCATACACTGCAAGAATTGATAACTTAAAAATGCCTGTTGGTTATCAACCTCCCAAATTTCAACAATTTGAGGGTAGAGGAAAATCCGAAGCAACATGTTGCACACTTTGTGGAGACATGTAATAATGCTGGAACATATGGAGACTATCTTGTCAAGCAGTTTGTCCAGTCTCTAAAAGGAATGCCTTTGATTGGTACACAGATCTTGAGCCCAATTCTATTGATAATTGGGAGCAACTAGAGCACGAGTTTCTCAATCGATTCTATAGCATGAGGCGTACTGTGAGCATGGTAGAACTTATGAATACACGCCAAAGGAAGGATGAACCAGCCATAGACTTCATAAATCGATGGAGGAACGCGAGCCTGAATTGCAAGGATAGGCTTAGTGAAGCTTCTGCAATAGAAATCTGTATCCAAGGGATGCACTGGGAGCTTCTTTACATCTTACAAGGAATAAAACCAAAATCCTTCGAAGATCTAGCTACTCGCGCTCATGATATGGAGTTAAGCATGTCCTCTGCCGGAAAAGATATGACGTATGTCCGAGACCCTCGCAAAGGAACCGACAAGCAGGAACCCAAGAGATGGAGTAAATTTGTGCCTAAAAATGACAATAAAGAATCCATGAATGTTAATGCGTCGCCTGCGAAGATCACTACGAATAAGGGCATGAAGCAAAATATGAGAACGGCTTTCCAAGCACGTTCAAATCAAAAGTTGACACTAAGGGAGATGCAGGAAAAAATATCCCTTCTTGGATTCTGACGTTTCTGAGATTTTTGATGAGTTGCTCGAATTAAAGCTCATTGACTTGCCAGAGATGAAGCGACCTGATGAAGCTGGAAAAGCTGATGATCCAAATTATTGCAAGTATCATAGACTTGTGAGCCATCCTCTCGAAAAATGTTTTGTCTTCAAGCATAGAGTGATGCAATTGGTTAACGAAAAGAAAATTGTCCTTGATGATGAGAAGGCTAGTTCTAACAAGATCTCTATCACGTTCGGCTCACTCGATCCAGTCCAAATATATATCTCTGAAAATCATGAAGAAGAGTCATTAGAGCAGGAAGTTGATATAGATGGTGACGAAGGTTGGATTCTTGTAACTAGGCGAAGACACAACAAGTCAAGCTTACGAAAAGAACCATCCAAGCCACGTATTAGAGGAAAAAAGGTGAAGAAATTGGAGAAGCCGAAATCAATCAAGCGCCCAAAGAGGGCAAAGGTAGAAGTGCATCACTACCAAAAAACCCCAACGTCCTGTGACTCTAGAGGAATTCTTACCAAGTTCGTTCGACATAAAGTCTACTCAAGACAATGTCGAGGCATCATGTTTCAATGCTGATAAAGCAGAAACAATGAAGGT
>NW_006239878.1:44935-45813 GCF_000226075.1 Solanum tuberosum
ACCTTCTGAAACACCTATTGAACCTTCTTCCCAAGAAGCACATGCATGTGATACAAAAAATCACATTTACAGATAATGATATTCTATTCGGTGAAACACTACACAATCGTCCTTTGTATATGGAGGGTCCCGTGCTAGAGAAGAAGATAAATAGAATCTTAATAGATGAAGGATATGGAGTTAAGTCATTTGTTGATACAAGGTTTTAATCAAGGGAGGTAGAGGTCCATAGGCTCTATTAAATTAGAGATCCACATGGAAGATTTGCGATCAAGCGCATGGATGCATGTGATTGACGCAAAGACGTCGTACAATATATTACTTGGCAGACCTTGGGTACATGAGAATAGAATTGTCTCATCTTCTTACTATCAATGTTTGAAGTATCTTGAAGGCGGGATTGAAAAGAAGATAGTTGCAGATGATAATCCTTTCACCGAAGTTGAGACACACTTTGCCGATGCGAAATTCTATTTGAAAAGTTATGTTGTTAAAGGGGCCAAATCTAATGATGTAAAACCAATCATGTCTGATAAGGTCATAAGCAAAAGAATCGATGCGGCAGTCGGAAAGGTAAATGTTAACACCGAAGAACTTTGTCCCATTCTTAATGAAGGGAAGATCATGTCTTCGAAGAAGAAGCTGACTTCCGGGCTTCGTTATGTTCCAAAAGTGAAGAAAGAAGAAGATCAATCATCTAACCTTCAAGAAAATGCATTGAGAGGGCTAACTCTTCCTATCAGACAGATCGATGCAATAAACTTGCCTTCGAAGCTGCAAGGAAAGTCAATCGCTCAAAATCAAGTGCGAGATGTGGCACTCCCCACAAAACGCACAAGAGAAGGTTTTGATCCCAATGCTTACAAGTTATTTGTGAA
>NW_006239879.1:0-3756 GCF_000226075.1 Solanum tuberosum
TTATAATAACTCTCTATATAATAATAAATACTTGGGGACTGTCTAGAGGGAGGAAATATATGTGCTACTTGTTACTTTGTCACCAATTATTTGCATAAGAAATCATGCACTTAGGTTGTGTGATGGTTTGAAAATTCGCATTCTAATCCTCATTTAGATCTAACTAAAAATAAATAAAATAAATAAATCTATTGCCATTAGTCACCTATTTAATCTTGTTTAACTATTTTTTAAAATTAATCACGTGCTTAACCAGTTCAACTGTCTATTGTGATTTGTTTATTCGCCCGGTGATCATCTTTTAATTATAACAAATAAAATATTGTATATGTTTACTACCGTGTTTTGTAATAAATCACCTACTCTCCTTTCTCTAAAGTATATGGAAAAGAAATTTAAACAAGTGCTTAGTTACTAATGTGCTCTATCTTAGATATCTGGTTTAAATACCATGCCTATAGGGATTAGTTAATTTTAGGTGCAGAAATGATGCATATAGGCGTAATTTTAGTTTACCCACTTAGAATATCGTGCCTATAGGTTTTAAGAGATAAGTTTAATATGGTAGTCATTAAGTTAATAATTTCAGCATGTCAATAGATCAATCTAATTTGACTTTAATAACCTTTTTATGATAATTAGTTTAAATATTTAGGCTTTAATAAGTGCAGTAATTTAATTATTTAGTCTAACTAATCAGATTTGTAGCAATAGTTTCAGCATGTTGTTCACATAGATATTCTGCCTATAGTATTTAAGTTAATTTCAGCATGTTAGTAAAATTTTCCTATCAATTTTTCTGCCCTTGAATTAAATTTGCCCGTCTTAAAATATGTGCCCTTATTCTTGATCGATCTGCGCTAATAATTAATTAAATCTGCTACTATTTTCTAAAATAAATTTCTGCATTTGTATGATCACTTTTCTGCTATATTTTAAAATCAAATAAATAAGTCTATTATGTCAGTAATTTCTGCCCCCTTTAAAATCAGTTGAATACTAAAATGTATTCTATAATAAAATTTTGTCACCTTAAAAAAATCAGTCTAAAAGAGATTTTTGCACTTGCAACAACTTTCTAGTCATCCTATACTAAATAATTATATTGTTAATGTTCGTTTGTATGCGCACACACTTAGCATGAGACCTTCACTAATTACTTGTATTTGCTAGCATGTTTAATAAAACCTAGAGGCCAACTTGAGACTTTACATACTAAATGAATGTTCTATTTGTTTGACTTGATGTCTAGGTGGGCCTATTAAAAGCATATATTTTATCTTTGTCTAAATCCACCCTAATAGCAGTTCAATGGCTCTTGGACCTTAAGCGGGGACGATAGGCACCTTTTAGAGACGAAAGCATGCGGTGGTGGGGTAGGGGTAGTTTAGGCCCTACGGAGATGATGACATCGACTCATGCTTAAAAGACAAATATTGGTTTTGTCTGTCCCTACACGGAAGCCTATCGAAAAAAATAAGAAAAGTCGAGTGCTGATCCTAAAGTCCTTCAGAGTCTCCCTTCCCTTTCCCTTTTTATATGTTTATATTAATTATTTGGGGTAGTTTAAATTTTTTTAAAAATATTTGCTTATCTACTTGTGCAATTTCTGTCTCCTCGCTTATCTCTTTATTAATTGTTTAATATCTATTTGTTATTATGTTATCACTTAGTCTTGCATGTTTAACTAATTAATTAATTAAAACTAAAGTGTTTATTAATTGTTTAATATTAGGTTATCACCTAGCTTTGCATGCTTAATTAATTAAATAACCAATAAATGAAGTGACCTTATTTGCTACCTATAACCCCCACATAAATTGCATGAGATATGGTCGGGACCCACATTTGTGGACCTCGAGGTATGCCTAACACCTTCCCCTCGAGGTAATTTGAACCCTTACCCTGATCTCTGATTCGTTTACCTTAGCTAGAATTATTTTAGGTTAGATAGGTGCCCTAACGCACCTTAATTCGTTAGGTGGCGACTATTCAATCCTCAAAAGCCCAAAAGAGTTGTTAGGTCGTGCACCAAAACCCGTTTTGAGAAAAATAAGGGCGCGACAGAATGGCGACTCCGCTAGGGATATTAGGTTCTAACCATTACGTGTTTCATTAATATGTGGGGTTTACTTGGTTATTTTATTGTTGTTTGGTTATTAGTATGTTATTAGTTTTCCTTGTCTATTTGTTTCCTTATTTATTGCATGTCTTCCATGTTCCTTCCCTTTTCCTTCTTCCTTATTTGTTTATTTCCATGTTTTGCCCTTTCCTTTTTTTCCTTATTTGTTTACTTGCATGTTTAACCCCATACCCTCTTTCCTTATTTGCTTATTTCTCCAATGTGTTTGTATGTTTATTTCCTTTTAGTTATGTATGCATTTATTTACTTTTTTATTTATTTACCGCTTTTCATAAAACTGTTTATATGTTACTGTTTTGCATCTAAGTGCTAAATGTTACTGCTTTGATAACTGGTATTCCGCTCATACTTTCCCCAATTGGGACCCTCTTCCTTTTTATTTTGTTACCGTGATGTTATGCCTTTGCACCTCTCACAACTACTCCAATTCTCTTCAAACACCCAATTACAGAGAGTCGGCATATGCGTGGATGAAACGGATAGTCTTAATACCGGGAAACCACGAGCCTTCTCGCATAGAATCCCTTTCAAGTCCGTGTCAAGCCAACTCTTAGAAAATTTGCTTAAGTCATACATGCTGCATAAGCCCTAGGTGGTTTGACCTTTGGTGTCAATCCGCATGATTAGTAGCCACATTATCGTCTAAAGGACCCCAACACCCTTTAGACAAATTGCATAATTATGTGTCAATGTGATCATAATAATTAAATTAAGCCAAATTTGCCAACATGGAGTTTAGAAGTCATTTGTTGTTTTGTTTGCAGAGTCATGGACACTTTCAACTCCCCAAATCCGCAAATGGTCGTAGAGGTAAACTACAAGCTAAGGAACTGGTGGATTGATATTAAGAGAAACCGCGAAAGAGAGATTCGTCAGTTGTTGGGTGGTCTTACTCATCTCATATTTGTCATACCAAACCCTCACCTGATTAGGGCCTTGCTGGAATTTTGGGACCCTGTGAGGATGGTCTTCAAATTTGTGGATTTTGACTTGGCACCAACGATTGAAGAGATAAGTGGTTTCATTGACATGCCATACCACGAGTGTGAAATGATAGTACAATATAAGCCATCATCGAGGGAGTTTCTAAAAAGTCTGGGAAAAAAGTCAAATCCAACTTTGACTTCTCTAGACCTTGGGTGGATTCATTTCGACTTTCTGTATTCACGTTTTGGCCGAGATGATAGTTATTACTCTTTTATTGATGAGTTTGAATGCACCGTCGAGGAATGGGAAACATATCACCTAAATGCTTTTGCCATTGCCCTATTAGGATCCCTGATTTTTCTTAAGATAAGGGGAAGATTGACACACGCTTGTTTTATGTGGTTTGAGATTTAGCCCAAAGAAAGGGTGAACCTAGGAAAACCATAGTACCCATGATCTTGGCGGAAATAATGAGGAGTCTGTCAGCATTCGTCGATGGTCGAATGTTTTTTCGAGGGATACAACTTTTTGCTGCAATTATGGACTATTGAACACTTCTACCTACGGTCCGACGCGGTAGACATCTTTCTGGGTTATGGAAACAAGATTGATAATCACCCAAGAAGAATGGTAACTTTCACCGCCCCTGTAGGATTCGTAGACTGGCAGATATTCTTGACAGAGCT
>NW_006239879.1:5399-33751 GCF_000226075.1 Solanum tuberosum
TTTTGAGAGGGTCTCAAAAATTCCATCAGAAGGACATTTTCTTGCAAGTGATGATACTGAAGCAGAATTTTCTGCAGGGAACTCAAAATTCCTGCAAAAGCATTTCTTCGCGCAAATTAGTAACTGGGGCAGAGTTTTGAGAGGGTCTCAAAAATTTCATAAGAGAGCATTATTCTTGCAAAACCTCGATACTGGGGCAGAATTTTGAGAGGGTCTCAAAAATTCCATCAGAAGGACATTTTCTTGCAAGTGATGATACTGAAGCAGAATTTTCTGCAGGGAACTCAAAATTCCTGCAAAAGCATTTCTTCGCGCAAATTAGTAACTGGGGCAGAGTTTTGAGAGGGTCTCAAAAATTTCATAAAAGAGCATTCTTCTTGCAAAATCTCGATACTGGGGCAGAATTTTTGAGAGGAACTCAAAAACTCCTTCAAAAGCATTTCTTCTCGCAAATCAATAACTGGGGTAGAATTTTTGAAAGGGTTTCACAAATTCCTTCAAAAACATATTTTCTTGCAAATCAAGACTGGGACAGAATTTTGAGAGGATCTAAAAAATTCACAACAATCAAGCTACAATTTGCAACGAAGATCAGAATAGCAGAAGTTCTACACTGGGGTAGAAAATTTTGAGGGGACCTCAAAATTTTTGACAACACTTCAAGGACATTCTAGCATATGTCAAATGAGCACTGTGCCAAATCAGGGATATAGATCAATCTCCCCCTTAAACTAACTCTTTTTCTTTGAATGCAGAAAAGACTGGTACATATACAAGAAGCAACTTCAACACCACTTGAAGGATCAATGTTCCGCTATATCCGAAAAATCACTAATCAATGGCATTCCGGCCTTCAAATAGGAAGAATGATCAAACTACATTATTCAGAGCTCAAAAATCGCCAACAAATGGCACACTGCCCTTCCAACAAGGCGAAGGACCAAACTACTCTATACTGAGCCCTAATCGCCAATAAACGGCGCCCTATCCTTCTGACAAGATAAAATGACCAAGCTATTTTGACCCCGACAATTGCCGATTAATGGTACCCTACCCTTCCAATCAGACAAAATGATCAAACTACTCCATATCAAGCCCGACAAATCAACTTTTGAACTGCACCTACACCTTACAATAGGACGAAGGGTCAAAGCTATAATATTCTGAATTCGTCAACAAAACGCACTCAGTCTTTCTAAAAGGAGAAGGTTTATGCCCTCAAACAAAGTATCACATGAGCCCGAAAACTATATTATGCCCGGAGATTACATTGTGCTCGAGATTACATTTGTGCCCGATATTGCATTGTGCCCGATATTGCATGTGCCCGAAGATTGCATCGTGCCCGATATTGCATAAGACCGAAAATTGCATTGTGCCCGATATTACAGATGCCCAAAAATTGCATTGTACCCGATATTGCATGTGCCAGAGAATTGCATTGTGCCCGATATTGCATGTGCCCGAAGGTTGCATTGTGCCCGAAGATTGCATTGTGCTCGAATTGCATGTGCCCGAGATTGCATTGTTCTCGAGAATTGCATATGCCCGAATAAACTCCAATCAAGCTACAAGTATCAACAGATGCCCGAATTACAAATACGCTTTATTTACTCATTACTTATGCTCCGAAGGAGTCATGGTCTATAGGCATCTTTCATGGCCTGCGGACATCATATCATGGCCTAAGGATTTACTTTCTGCTTTTCGTGATCCAAAAGGTGTCATAGTCTAAAGGCATCATTTTTCATGGCCCGCAAACACCATTTTCATGACCTAAGGATATAATTTTTGCGTATCATGGCCCTAGACATCATAGCCTAAGACATCATCTTCATAGTCTTTTGGCAAACATCATTGTCGATATGGGAAATTGCATCATGTTTTCTTTTACCATCTATTTGATATATCTACTCTAATAACTTTATTTAGTCATATTACAAGCTACAGATTTGCAGAGACTGACGTTTTCCACCTCTCGGCTACAATTATCGTGCTTATATCTATCGCAACAAAGGCCCTATCAAACTTTTGCTACTCGTATCACCATTTTTCATTTAATCCTTGAATACTCATATTACCTCCTCTTCATCGGACTCTTCGCTCTTAAATTGAAAATCTCTATGTCATGCATTTCTCGCTACTCTAATCTTATCAATTCAAGCCGATATCGTTCCCGTTCGAATACCGTATCACTCTTTCAATTCTTAGGAGTTTCGTCTGCTCCTGAGTCTAGAACTACACACGACCTGATTCTCGTATAACCAGAGATATGTAGGCGGCTTAATACCAAAGTCTCGGTCGTACCCTTTTTCAACTCTATGTCATTTCAATTGATCCCACTGACATCTCTCGTTGGTCTGACAAAATCAGCTACTAAGTCAACTTTGGTTGCCCGATAATTCATCCTTCATTCTCAAGCAACCAAAGGGAAGCTGTTGACACCCAATTTTGACCCGACAATTCAACCTTCATTCTCAAGCAACCAAGGGGCAGCTGTTGACACTCAATTTTGACCGACCTTTAGCAATTTTGGAAATGCTATTCGATTAAATACGTATTTTTAAAAAATATGTTGAATTTAAAATTTTAATCGATTTTGTCTAAAAAATTATATATTTAGTATGCATACTTTATAAAAATTATTTTAAGTACTATTAAAATATTTTAAAATTATTAGTATAACTCCAAATAAGTCAAATGTTTTTAAAAATTTAAGTAATTTTACTTATAGTATTTTGTAGTATTTCAATTGGATAGCATTCCTTTAAATTTCCTCAAAATTGTTTAATTTGTAGCCTATTTTATTCTAATTCATTTCAATTCTAGCCAATTTTATTTCAAATTTAACCAACTCCAAATACAACCAATTTAAAATCTGATTTAAGACCCTATCTTTAATCCTAACCGTCGATTTCTTTTATTGTAATCTCAACCTTTCATCCCAATTTTTAATCCTAAGCGTCCATCTACTCTAATCCGACGGTCAAGATATAACCTCCTAATTTTCCTATTTTAACACTAAAGGACCTAACCCTATTTTGGATATTTATTTCTCTTCCTCTCCTCTCTCAAATTTGCCGCCTCCCTTCTCCATCTCCTCTCCTCTTTCCCGGTGAAATCGCCACCACCAAGAGGCTGCCCGTCGTTTCTCCTTCCACCTTTTCTCTCCTCCCTTCGCTCTTTCTCCTTTCCGTCCAACAGCGAGAACCGGTGAGGTGAACGCCGGCATACCACCGGTAAAACAGTGGCTGCCTCTCTCTCGCCCCTCTCTTCTTCTTCTCCTCCTTTCTCCGAGCAGACCAACAACGAGCAGCCGCGAAGCATCAGCTCAGCGACACCAACAGCTGGAAGCAGCGCCCAGTGCCTCCCTCCGCCTTTTTTTTTCTTTTCGACGAAGACGGGAAAACAACAACTCCAGCAGCAACAACTACCAAGCAGCAGCCAGCGCATGCAGCATTTCCCATCGGCAAACTCCGGTCAGCAGCGAGCAGCGCCGGGAAAATGATGCAGCTCCAAACGGACAACATCTGCCTACCTGTGCCTTCTCTCTCCTTCGGCCAGCAGCAACAAAATTCCAACAAAGTTTAAAGTTTTGAGGGGTCGATTGGAGACGGATCTCACCGGTATATTCCTTTATTTTTATTTTCTTTACATTTTCATGTTGTGATTCATATACTCTTGCTAATAATATCTTATTAATGTTTCATTTTACTTATTACAGTATTGTGATGTTTGAATGATTCAACCTAGTTCATACTAGTACACATTATATCTCTAATTAATTATTGCTTGATTAAATCCGAATATCCTTGCAATGGAATTAATTTTGATATAAACTTTGTTGGGTTTTGATGTTCTTCTCATATGATAATTCTAGTATGATATTTGATTCTTAGTAGATTACGGTAAATTGAGTTAATATTATTTCGTACCATCTCCTTAAAATTGATTCCCGATGATTTTCAAATAATTGTTAGTATATTATTATGTATGGTCTTGATTGATTTGTCTTTCATGTGTATCTTAGTGTTCTTCCCCTAATTACTCCGATTATATGGTAAACTCATTGATATGGGGATTTTGACAATTTGATTATAAGAGGTAATCATTCTTTTTCCTTTAAATATTACTTGCCTTAATTGATTTTTGCATATTATTTGTCTGTTAATTGATTCCCGGTACCTTATTTAAAAATTGACAGATTTCTTACTTATTTATATTGGGTAAAAATAATTTTAAAAAAATCTAATTTGTCTTCCTTCTTAATAAGGAAAATGTTAATTGATCCTTAATTTATTTCTTTTTCCTTTTATGTGCCCTACTCTTCTACTATATAAAGAAGACTCCCTTTTCATTGTACACTCACGGTTGAACACACATTGTTCACACCTTACTTAAATAAAATAAAATATTGCTCTCTACTTAAAAAAGAGAATTAAGTTTTTCGGTAAACGCATTAAAGCTCCTCTACTCGCTACTTTTTGTTGTGTTCGTGTCGATTGTTGGACTAAGTGTTGGTCTTCATTGCTGTTAAATATTTCTGCTTTAACTGGTTAGCTGTTCTTCCATTAGTTTAATTCCATCCTATATTATTATTTTGGATATTGTTGTGTGTTTGAATGAATAAAAGGAAGCACCCGGGTTAGTTTTTGTTCTTCCCTCTCTGTGTGACATTATCGTTGTTATGCTTACTTGTCCAAAGCCTTGTTTGTCTACTTATAGCTAGATGTATAAAATAAATTTGTGTATGATGAATCATTCCATAATTGGTATTCTTTTACTTATATTATATTGCTTCATATGTTATATTTGTTTGTCTCTTACTTTAGCAGGTTTGAACTTGGGTTCAAGTTTGAAGAGTCAGAAGAGTTACTGGACAAAATCTAATTTTGTGTAATATTTGTATCATTTTATTTACTATTTTTGGGGTTTGTAATAAATTTTATAATAACTCTCTATATAATAATAAATACTTGGGGGACTGTCTAGGGGTAGGAAATATATGTGCTACTTGTTACTTTGTCACCAATTATTTGCATAAGAAATCACGCACTTAGGTTGTGTGATGGTTTGAAAATTCGCATTCTATTCCTCATTTGGATCTAACTAAAAATAAATAAATAAAATAAATCTATTGCCATTAGTCACCTATTTAGTCTTGTTTAACTATTTTTTAAAATTAATCACGTGCTTAACCAGTTCAACTGTCTATTGTGATTTGTTTATTCGCCCGGTGATCACCTTTTAATTATAAAAAATAAAATGTTGTATATGTTTACTACCATGTTTTGTAATAAATCACCTACTCTCCTTTCTCTAAAGTATATGGAAAAGAAATTTAAACAAGTGCTTAGTTACTAATGTGCTCTATCTTAGATATCTCCTTTAAATACCATGCCTATAGGGATTAGTTAATTTTAGGTGTAGAAATGATGCATATAGGCGTAATTTTAGTTTATCCACTTAGAATATCGTGCCTATAGGTTTTAAGAGATAAGTTTAATATGGTAGTCATTAAGTTAAAATTTTCAGCATGTCAATAGATCAATCTAATTTGACTTTAATAACCTTTTTATGATAATTAGTTTAAATATTTAGGCTTTAATAAATGCAGTAATTTAATTATTTAGTCTAACTAATCAGATTTGTAGCAATAGTTTCAGCATGTCATTCACATAGATATTCTGCCTATAGTATTTAGTTAATTTCAGCATGTTAGTAAAATTTGCCTATCAATTTATCTGCCCTTGAATTAAATCTGCCCGTCTTAAAATATGTGCCCTTATTCTTGATCGATCTGCGCTAATAATTAAATAAATCTGATACTGTTTTCTAAAATAAATTTCTACATTTGAATGATCACTTTTCTGCTATATTTTAAAATCAAATAAATAAGTCTGTTATCTCAGTAATTTCTGCCCCTTTTAAAATCAGTTGAATACTATAATGTATTCTATAATAATATTCTGTCACCTTAAAAAAATTAGTTTAAAAAAGATTTTTGCACTTGCAACAACTTTCTGCTCATCCTTTACTAAATAATTATATTGTTAATGTTCGTTTGTATGCGCACACACTTAGCATGAGACCTTCACTAATTACTTGTATTTGCTAGCATGTTTAATAAAACCTAGAGGCCAACTTTGAGACTTTACTTGCTAAATGAACGTTCTATTTGTTTGACTTGGTGTCTAGGTGGGCCTATTAAAAGCATATATTTTTATGTTTTGTCTAAAATCCACCCTAATAGCAGTCCAATGCCTCTTGGAACTTAAGCGGGGACGATAGGCACCTTTTAGAGACGAAAACATGCGGAGTTGGGGTAGGGGTAGTTTAGGCCCTACTGAGATGATGACACCGACTCAGGCTTAAAAGACAAACATTGGTTTTGTCTGTCCCTACACAGAAGCCTATCGAAAAAATAAAGAAAAGTCGAGTGCTGATCCTAAAGTCCTTTAGAGTCTCCCTTCCCTTTCCCTTTTTATATGTTTATATTAATTATTTGGGGTAGTTTTAAAAAAAATTAAATATTTGCTTATCTACTTGTGCAATTTCTGTCTCCTCGCTTATCTCTTTATTAATTGTTTAATATCTATTTGTTATTATGTTATCACTTAGTCTTGCATGTTTAACTAATTAATTAATTAAAACTAATGTGCTCCTTAATTGTTTAATATTATGTTATCACCTAGCTTTGCATGCTTAATTAATTAAATAACCAATAAATGAAGTGACCTTATTTGCTACCTGTAACCCCCACATAAATTGCATGAGATACGGCCGGGACCCATATTTGTGGACCTCGAGGGATGCCTAAGACCTTCCCCTCGAGGTAATTTGAACATTTACCCTGCTCTCTGGTTCGTTGACCTTAGCTAGAATTAGTTTAGGTTAGATAGGTACCCTAACGCGCCTTAATTCGTTAGGGGGCGACTCTTCAATCCTCAAAAGCCCAAAAGAGTTGTTAGGTCATGCACCAAAACCCGTTTTGAGAAAAATAGGGGAGCGACATTGTTCTAATGCTGGTGCTACATTCATGAGGGCAATGACTACTCTGTTTCACGACATGATCCACAAGAAAGTCGAAGTTTATGTGGATGACGTCATCATCAAATCAAAGAAGGGTTCAAATCATCTGGATGATCTACGGAAATTCTTTGCCAGATTACGCAAGTATAATTTGAAGTTGAATCCTGCAAAGTGTGTCTTTGGGGTTCCTGCTAGGAAGGTTCTGGGTTTCATTGTCAGCCGCCGGGGTATAGAACTGGATCTATCAAAAATCAAAGTCATTCGTGATCTACCTCCACCGAGGAGTAAGAAAGAGGTAATGAGTTTCCTGGGACGACTAAACTACATCCGTCGTTTCATAGCCCAGTCTACTGTCATTTGTAAGCCTATCTTCAAGCTGTTGAAGAAGGATGCCGCGGTGAAATGGACAGACGAATGTCAACAAGCATTTGACAAAATCAAAGAATACTTGTCCAATCCTCCTGTGTTGGTTCCACCGGAATCTGGAAGACTATTGTTATTATACATATCAGTGTTGGATAATGCTTTCAGCTGCATTTTGGGGCAACATGATGAGACTGTAAAGAAAGAGCATGCGATATATTACATGAGCAAGAAGTTTACATCATATGAGGCTCGATATTCTTCATTGGAGCGTACTTGTTATGCTTTAACTTAGGTCGCCCAGAAGCTGTGACACTACCTCTCCTCGCACACTACTTACTTGATCTCAAGGATGGATCCTCTGAAGTATATCTTTCAAAAGCCCATACCTACAGGTAAACTAGCTAAATGGCATATATTACTGAGCGAGTTTCACATAATGTATGTTACAAAAAAGGCAGTAAAGGCAATGCATTAGCAGATCATATGGCAGAGAACCCTGTAGATGATGATTATAGACCGTTGAAGACTTACTTCCCAGACGAAGAAGTAGCTTTCGTAGGGGAAGACATTTCTGAAGAATATGAAGGTTGGAGGATGTTCTTTGATGGAGCCAAGAATTTGAGCGAATCCGGCATCAGAGCTGTTTTGATCTCAACAACTGGGCAACATTATCCGGTATCAGCCAAACTCAGGTTCCTTTGCTCAAACAATATGGCTGAATATGAAGCCTACATATTAGGGCTCCGACGCGCTATCAACTTGGATGTCCAGGAAATGTTGATAATAGGAGATTCAAACCTATTGATTCATCAGGTTCGAGGTGAATGGGCTACTAAGAATCGGAAGTTGTTACCATACTTGGAGTGCGTGCACAAGTTGTGCAAAAGGTTCATCAAGGCAGAATTCAAACATGTGCCAAAGATCCAGAATGAATTCGCAGATGCCTTAGCCATTTTGTCTTCCATGATTCAACATCCTGATCATAATTACATTGATCCTATTTACATCCACATATACGAGCAGCTACATACTGTTTTCATGTTGAGGAAGAGCCTGATGGAAAGCCTTGGTATGATGACAT
This sequence comes from Solanum tuberosum, assembly GCF_000226075.1. Classification (NCBI taxonomy): domain Eukaryota; kingdom Viridiplantae; phylum Streptophyta; class Magnoliopsida; order Solanales; family Solanaceae; genus Solanum; species Solanum tuberosum. The sequence goes on from NW_006239879.1 coordinate 13,879, forward strand.
TCGAAGATATCTGAAGAGCGGTGAGTATACAGAGGATGCAACAAGTGTACAAAAGCGTACAATTCGAAGGTTAGCGAATCAATTCTTTCTAAGTGGAGAAACCCTTTATAGGAGGACTCCTGATTTGGGGTTGTTAAGGAGCGTCGAAGCTGGAGAAGCCAACAGGTTGATTGAAGAGATACATGCAGGAACATGTGGTCCTCACATGAACGATTTTACCTTGGCGAAGAAGATCTTGAGATCGGGATATTTCTGGCTAACTATGGAGACAGACTGTATCCACTATGTTCAAAAATGTCGCCAATGTCAGACTCATGCAGATATGATCAGAGTTCCTCCCAACGAACTCCATGTCACTAGTTCATCTTGGCCCTTTGCAGCTTGGGGCATGGACGTCATTGGTCCAATCGAGCCAGCGGCATCCAATGGACATAGATTCATTCTGGTTGCAATCGACTACTTCACCAAATGGGTCGAAGCCACCTCTCACAAATCAGTGACAAAGAAGGTTGTGGATGATTTTGTCAAAAATAATATTATCTGTAGATTCGGGATTCCTGAGTCAATCATCACTGATATAGGAACCAACCTAAATAGTGATCTGATGAGATCATTGTGTGAGAAGTTCAAGATCAATCACCGAAATTCTACAACATAAAGACCAAAGATGAATGGAGTCGTTGAGGCTTCAAACAAGAACATCAAGAGGATATTGCGCAAAATGATCGACAATCATAGACACTGGCATGAAAATCTACCATTTGCATTGCTGGGATATCGTACCACCATCAGAACTTCTACTAGGGCTACACCTTATTTTCTGGTATATGGTAATGAAGCTGTGATACCTGCTGAAGTAGAGATACCATCTCTAAGAATTATTCAGGAAGCATAATTGAATGATACTAAATGGATACAAGTTCGGGCGGAGAATCTGGCATTAATAGATGGAAGAAGAATTAACGCCATTTGTCATGGTCAACTCTATCAAAATAGAATGGCCAGAGCTTTCAACAAGAAGGTTAGACCCAGACACTTCTCACCTGGCAACTGGTTTTGAAGCGGATTTTCCCAAATCAAGATGAAGCAAAGGGAAAATTCTCACCAAACTGGCAAGGTCCATACATAGTCTCTAGGGTATTGATAGGCGGAGCCCTCATACTTGCATAAATGGATGGAAAAGTTTGGCCCAAACCTATCAACTCAGATGCTGTGAAGAGATATTACATCTAAATCTGTTTCATGCTCTTCTACTCTATATTTGGAACTACGTCAGACCTGATTCCCGTTTAAGAAGGGATACGTAGGCGCTCCTATGGAGTTCGGTCTTATCATAATAAAAATTTCATTTTTCCCTTTGACTGTGCAACTGGGCAGAATTTTTGAAAGGGTCTAAAAAATTTTATCAGAAGGACATTTTCTTGCCAATCACGATACTGGGGCAGAATTTTTGAGAAGAACTCAAAAATTCCATCAAAAGCTTTTTTCTCGCAAATCAGTAACTGGAGCAGAATTTTTGAGAAGGTCTCAAAAATTCCTTCAAACGAACATTTTCTGCACAAACCAAGACTGGGGCAAAAATTTGAAAGGGTCTCAAAAATTCATCAAACTACAATCTTCAGTAAAGATCAGAATAACAGATTTGATACTGAGTCAGATGTTGGAAAGTCACGAACTATGCCATAGTCAAAGATTAAACATTATGTTTTACAAACTAATATTTTCAAAAACTCTCTCCTTCTATTTTACATTTCTCTTCAAAGCAAATGCTTGGAAAGGTCTGAATGGCAAGCCAAAGGGAGCACACCGGTCGGAGCAGATCAACCGCCCCCATCTTTAAACTCACAATTTTTCTTTGAATACAGGAAAAATAGGTACGGATACAAAAGACAGCTGCAACATCGTCTGACCACTATTAAAACTCGACAATCGCCAGTTAAATGGCGTACTATCCTTCTGACAGGATGAAGGACCAAGTTATTTTGAGCCCGGCAATCGTCAATCAATGGTACCCTATCCTTCTAATCAGATAAAAGGATCAGACTACTTCATATCAAGCCCGACAAATCAACATTCAACTGCACCTACTCCTTAAATAGGACAAAGGTTCAAAGCTACAATATTCTGAACTCGAAGATTGTCAACAAACGACACTCGACCCTTCTAATAAGGCGAAGGTCCAAGATATTTTATGCCCGAAAACTATATTATGCCCGGAGATTACATTGTGCTCGAGATTACGTTTGTGCCCGATATTGCATTGTGCTCGATATTGCATTGTGCTCGAGATTGCATTTGTGCCCGAGGATTGCATTATTACATGTGCCCGAGAATTGCACTATGCCCGAGATTATATTGAACCCGAGATTGCATTGTGCCCGAGATTGCATGTGCCCGAGAATTACATCATTGCATGAGATATTGCATGAGCCCGAGAATTACATTGTGCCTGATATTGCATGTTCCCGAGAATTCCATTGTGCCCGATATTGCATGTGCCCGAAGATTGCATTGTGCCCGATATTGCATGTGCCCGAGAACTGCATTGTGCCCGATATTGAATGTGCTCGAGAATTGCATTGTGCCTGATATTGCATGTGCCCGAGAATTGCATTGTGCCCAATATTGCATGTGCCCGAAAATTGCATTGTGCCCGATATTGCATGTGCCCGAAGATTGCATTGTGCCCGATTTGAATGTGCTCGAAGATTGCATTGTGCCGGATTTGAATGTGCCCGATATTGTATGTGCCCGAGAATTGCATTGTGCCCGATATTGCATGAGCCCGAAAATTGCATTGTGCCCGATATTGCATGTGTCCGAGATTGCATTATGCTCGAGCATTGCATATGCCCGAATAAACTCCAATCTAGTAACAAGTATCAACAGACGCCCGAATTACAGATACGCTTTCTTTACTCATTACTTATGTTCCGAAGGCGTCATGGTCTAAAGGCATCTTTCATGGCCTGTGAACATCATATCATGACCTAAGGATTTACTTTCTGTTTCTCATGATCCAAAGGTGTCATAGTCTAAAGGCATTTTTTTTCATGGCCCGCAGATAACATTTTCATGACCTGAGGATATAATTTTTGCGTATCATGGCCCTAGATATCATTTTTCATAGTCTTATGGCAAACATCATTATCGATATGGGAAATTGCATCATGTTTACCTTTATTGTTTGTTTGATATATTTGCTCTAATAATATTATATGCTACAGATTTGCAGAGACTCAACATTTTGCAGATAAGACATTTTCCACCTCTCGGTTACAATTATCGTGCTTACATCTATCGAACAAAGGCCCTATCAAATTCTTTGCTACTCGTTATACCATTTTTCATTAACCCTTGCTACTCATATTAATTACTCCTTCTCATTAGCTTCTTTGCCCTTAAATAAGAAATCTCTCTGTCATGCCTTTCTCGCTACTCTAATCCTATCCATTCAAGCCAATATCGTTCCCGTTCGAATACCGTACCACTCTTTCAATTCTTAGGAGTTTCGTCTGCTCTTGAGTCTATAACTACACACGACCTGATTCTCGTATAACCAGAGATATGTAGGCAGCTTAATACCAAAGTTTCGATCGTACCCTTTTTCAACTCTATGTCATTTCAATTGATCCCACTGACATCTCTCGTCGATCGGACAAAATTGGCTACTAAGTCAACGTTGGTTGCCCGACAATTCATTCTTCATTCTCAAGCAACCAAGGGGCAGCTGTTGACACCCAATTTTGACCAACCTTTAGCAATTTTGGAAATGTTATTCGAATAAATACGTATTTTTAAAAAATATGTTGAATTTAAAATTTTAATCGATTTTGTCTAAAAAATTATATATTTAGTATGCATACTTTATAAAAATTATTTTAAGTACTATTAAAATATTTTAAAATTATTAGTATAACTCGAAATAAGTCAAATGTTTTTAAAAATTTAAGTAATTTTAATTATACTATTTTGTAGTATTTCAATTGGATCGCATTACTTTAAATTTCCTCAAAATTGTTTAATTTGTAGCCTATTTTATTCTAATTCATTTCAATTCCAGCCAATTTTATTTCAAATATAACCAACTCCAAATACAACCAATTTAAAATCTGATTTAAGACCCTATTTTTAATCCTAACCGTCGATTTCTTTTATTATAATCTCAACCTTTCATCCCAATTTTTAATCCTAAGCGTCCATCTACTCTAATCCGACGGTCAAGATATAACCTCCTAATTTTCCTATTTTAACACTAACGGACCTAACCCTATTTTGGATATTTATTTCTCTTCCTCCCCTCTCTCAAAATCGCCGCCTCCCCTCTCCATCTCCATTCCTCTTTCCCGGTGAAATCGCCACTACCAAGAGGCTGCCCGTCGTTTCTCCTTCCACTTTTTCTCTCCTCCCTTCTCTCTTTCTCCTCTCCGTCCAGCAGCGAGCACCGGCGAGGTGAACACCGGCAAATCACCGGCAAAACAGTGGCTGCCTCTCTCTCGCCCCTCTCTTCTTCTTCTCCTCCTCTTTTCTCCGAGCAGACCAATAACGAGCAGCCGCAAAGCATCGGCTCAGCAACACCAACAGCTGGAAGCAGCTTCCAGCGCCTCCCTCCGACTCTTTTTTTTTCTTTTCGGCGAAAATAGGAAAACAACAACACCAGCAGCAGCCAGCGTAGGTAGCATTTCCCATTGGCAAATTTCGGTCAACAGCAAGCAGCACCGGGAAAATGATGCAGCTCCAAAAGGACAGCATCTGCCTACCTGTGCCTTCTCTCTCCTTTGGCCAGCAGCAACAAAATTCCAACAAAGTTCAAAGTTTTGAGGGGTCGGTTGAAGACGGATCTCTACGTCTCCGGTATATTCCTTTATTTTTATTTTCTTTACTTGTTCATCTTGTGATTCATATACTCTTGGTAATAATATCTTATTAATGTTTCATTTTACTTATTACATTATTGTGATATTTGAATGATGAAACCTAGTTCATACTAGTACACATTATAACTCTAATTGATTATTGCTTGATTAAATCCGAATATCCTTGCAATGGAATTAATTTTGATATAAACTTTGTTGGGTTTTGATGTTCTTCTCATATGATAATTCTAGTATGATATTTGATTCTGAGTAGATTACGATAAATTGAGTTAATATTGATTCCGTACCATCTCCTTAAAATTGATTCCCTGTGATTTCCAAATAATTGTTAGTATATTATTATGTATGGTCTTGATTGATTTGTCTTTCATGTGTATCTTAGTGTTCTTCCCCTAATTACTCCGATTATATGGTAAACTCATGGTTATGGGGATTTTGACAATTTGATTATAAGAGGTAATCATTCTTTTTCCTTTAAATATTACTTGCCTTAATTGATTTTTGCATATTATTTGTCTGTTAATTGATTCCTGGTACCTTATTTAAAAATTGATAGATTTCTTACTTATTTATATTGGGTAAAAATAATTTTAAAAAAATCTAATTTGTCTTCCTTCTTAATAAGGAAAATGTTAATTGATCCTTAATTTATTTCTTTTTCCTTTTATGTGCCCTACTCTTCTACTATATAAAGAAGACTCCCTTTTCATTGTACACTCACGGTTGAACACACATTCTTCACACCTTACTTGAATGCGTTTACCGAAAAACTTAATTCTCTTTTTTAAGTAGAGAGCAATATTTTATTTTATTTAAGTAAGGTGTGAACAATGTGTGTTCAACTGTATTTGACTTGGTGTTTAGGTGGGCCTATTAGGAGTTTATTTTTGTCTAAACTCTTCCTAATAGTAGTCCAATGCCTCTTGGACTTTAAGCAGGGACGCTAGGCACCTTTAGAGACGAAAATAATGCGGTGGTGGGGTAGGGGTAGTTTAGGCCCTATGGATATGATGACATCGACGTAGGCTTAAAGCGATAAACCTTGATTTTGTCTTCCCCTACACGGAAGCCTATTGAAAAAAATAAAGAAAAATCGAGCGCTAATCCTAAAGTCCTTCAGAGTCTCCTTACCCATTTTATATGTTTATATTAATTATTTGGGGTAGTTTAAAAAATAAAATCTAAATATTTACTTATCTACTTGTGCAATTTCTGTCTCCTCGCTTATCTCTTTATTAATTGTTTAATATTTATTTGTTATTATGCTATCACTTAGTTTTGCACGCTTAATTAATTAAATAAATTATTGAAGTGACTTTAATTATTGAATATCACTTACTTAGCATGTTAACTAACTAAATAAATAAAATGAAGTTGACCTTATTTGCTACTTGTAACCCCCAAATAAATTGCATGACACACGGTCGGAACTCACATTTGTGGACCTCGAGGGATGCCTATCACCTTCCCCTCGAGGTAACTTGAACCCTTACCCTGATTTCTGATTCGTTAACCTTAGTTAGATTTAGCTATGTTAGATAGGTGCCCTAACGCGCCTTAAATCGTTAGGTGGCGATTCTTCATTTTTCAAAGTCCAAAAGAGTTGTTAGGTCGTGCACCTGAACCCGTTTTGAGAAAAACGGGGCGCGACAGAATGGCGACTCTGCTGAGGATATTAGGTTCTAACCATTATGTATTTCATGCTTATGTGGGCTTTACTTGGTTATTTTATTGTTGTTTGGTTATTAGCATTTTACTAGTTTTCTTTGTTTATTTGTTTTCTTATTTATTGTATGTCTTTCATGTTCCTTCCCTTTCTCTTCTTCCTTATTTGTTTATTTCAATGTTTCACCCTTTCCTTTTTTCCCTTATTTGTTTACTTGCATGCTTAACCCCATACTCTATTTCCTTATTTGCTTAATTCTCCAATGTTTGTATGTTTATTTCTTTTTATTTATATATGCATTTATTTACTTGTTTATTCATTTACCGCTTTCATAAACTGCCTATATGTTACTGTTTTTAATCTAAATGCTAAATGTTACCGATTTAATAAACTGACATTCCGCTCATACATCCCCCGATTGAGACCCTCTTTTTTTTATTTTTAATTTTGTTACCGTGATGTTGTGTCTTTGCACCTCTCACAACTACTCCAAATTTCTTCAAACACCCAATTATAGAGAGTCGGCATATGCGTGGATGGAATAGATAGTTTTACTACCGAAAAACCACGAGCCTTCTCGCATAGAATCCTTTTCAAGTTTGTGTCAAGCCAACTTTTAGAAAGTTTACTTAGGTCATACATGTTGCATAAGCCCTAGGTGGTTTGACCCTAGGTGTCAATCCGCATGATTAGTAGCCACCTTATCGTCTAAAGGGCCCCAACACCCTTTAGACAAATTGCATATTTATGTGTCAATGTGGTCATAATAATTAAATTGAGCCAAATTTGCCAACATGGAGTTTAGATTTTGTTTGTTGTTTGTTTGCAGAGTCATGGTCTATCCTCATTTTCTTAACACGCAAATGATAGTCAAAGTGAATCCTACCTTGAATATCTGGTGGAAGGATATTGAGAGGAATCGAGAGTTAGAAGCAAAAGAACTGTTGGGTGGCCTTACTGCCTTAATCTCCGTCGTGTCTGACAGTCACTTGATCAAGGCATTGCTGAAATTTTGGGATTTCGACAGGTTAGTGTTCAAATTTAGGGACTTTGAACTAACCCCGACAATTGAAGAGATTGGTGGATTTCTTGGTCTCTCTTACAAAGATCGTGAAATGATTGTACCACATAAGCCAACACCAAGGTCCTTTTTGAAACAAATGGGCATGCGTCATAATCCGAGCTTACTCTGTCTGAAAGAAGGATGGATCTCTTTAGAGTTCCTATACTCATGTTTTGGGGACGAGGAAGACCATGAAAACTTTCATAGAGAATTCGCTTGCTCTCCTGCGAAATGAGAAAGATACCGTCTTAATGCCTTTGCTGTCGCACTGTTAGGTTCATTAGTTTTTTCTAGGGAAGGAGGAAAAATACACACTAGCCTAAGTTATGTGGTCCGTATGATGGTTCGAGGTGGAAAGACTATAGGTCCCATGATACTGGCAGAAATTATAAGGGCACTGACCAAGTGTACCAAAGGCAAAAGGTATTTCGAAGGGTGTAATTTTCTACTGCAACTCTGGGCTGTTGAGCATTTCTACCAAAGGGCTAATTCGGTAGACATTATTAGAGGGACTATGGGGAATAAAATTATCAATCATACCTTAAGGATGAAATGTTTTGTTTCCCCTGTGGGAACGGAGGACTGGTTTGTGTACTTGAGAGAACGTTCAGCCATCAACACTCAATGGAAATACTATTGGCTGAAGTCTCGTTGTGTCATTATAAGAGGTAATGAGCTCTACTTTATCGAGCTCATTGGTTTAAATGGCGTGCAACCATACGCACCACTCCGAGTCCTTCGACAGTTTGGTCAAATCCAAATGATACCTCTGCGATTCCATATGGGCCAATATGGGTATGACTTTGGGCCAGAAATATTACAAGTGGGCACCATACTGCGAAGGTGGGAAAGAGTAGTAACCATTGATGTTCGAGAACATAGACCTTTCTGCACACCAGAGTATTATGTGTGGCTTTTGAAGGACGCAGAGCAGGCAGATTTGAGCGAAGAAGGCCTTCCAGGTTTTGGCGATGAAAAGGAAAGAAGATGGGCTCGCAACCTCCTCGACCGCGACTATGAGATCACTCCAGAAATGAGGCTGCAGATTGTGCCCAACATTGGAGACCAGCAGTGACCCTGTTTCTTTTAGGATTTTATTTCCCCAAGTTATCCCTAGCCCTTTAGTTTATTTCTAGTTTTGCTTTAGTCTGATGTAATAAATTGAAATTATTCAATATATGAAGATCGTTTTATTTCTCTCACTCTAAACACCAATTCACAATTAAGGCTTGAATTAATTACAATGCATCACTTATATGTCGTCTTAGGCCTACCTCTGGCTCAATGAGATCCCTTGCATCTAGAGCGTTTTTTTTTCAAACAATGTGTTATTATCATTATTTGCTCTAATCCTCTAACACAGTTTTCTGTTGATTCTATTGTTTTTCCCATTCCCAAGGTTGATCTGCTCTTCATTCTGGCACATACACGATCAAAAGGGACCCCCCTTCTCCTCCTCTTCAAAGAACGGACTACAGAGACAAGGGTAAAATGGTTGACAACAACAGCAGCAACGAAAGAGTAGAAACTTCTGAGGGAGGGCAACTTCCATGTGACCTCGTCCTTAGACTTGAGCACAAGATTTTAGATTTGGAAGAAGAAGTAGCACATATGCGCGATTTGGCCAAGTTATCTATTTCTCTTGGAACCCAGTTTGGCGAAAATATAGACAATCCTTCTGACTCTAACCAAACAACCATGCCAAACAATCCCCCAACCAATGTATCCCGACATGAACCCACTCATCCGAATATCTTATCGCCACTTCAATCCTCAAAAGCCCAAAAGAGTTGTTAGGTCGTGCACCAAAACCCATTTTGAGAAAAATAGGGCGCGACAACGTTACATTAATTGAGATAGCAAGCACACTGCTTTAAGATAAACGCCCTAAATGCAAGGAGCCTTGTTGAGCCAGAGGTAGGACTAAGACGACATATAAGTAATGCACAATAATTAGTTCAATCCTTCCCCTTATCTTAGGAAAAACTAGGGATCCTAATAGGGCAATGACAAAGGCATTTAGGCGATGTGTTTCCCATTCCTCGACAGAGCATTCAAACTCATCAATAAAAGAGTAATAACTATCATCTCGGCCAAAACGTGAATACAGAAAGTCGAAATGAATCCACCCAAGGTCTAGAGAAGGCAAAGTTGGATTTGACTTCATTCCCAGACTTTTTAGAAACTCCCTCGATGATGGCTTATATGGAACTATCATTTCACACTCGTGGTATGACATGTCGATGAAACCACTTATTTCCTCAATCGTTGGTGCCAAGTCAAAATCCACAAATTTGAAGACCATCCTCACAGGGTCCCAAAATTCCAGCAAGGCCCTAATCAGGTGAAGGTTTGGTATGACAAATATGAGGTGAGTAAGACCACCCAACGACTGACGAATCTCTCTTTCGCGGTTTCTCTTAATATCAATCCACCAGTTCCTTAGCTTGTAGTTTACCTCTACGACCATTTGCGGATTTGGGAAGTTGAAAGTGTCCATGACTCTGCAAACAAAACAACAAATGACTTCTAAACTCCATGTTGACAAATTTGGCTTAATTTAATTATTATGATCACATTGACACATAATTATGCAATTTGTCTAAAGGGTGGTGGGCCCCTTTAGACGATAATGTGGCTACTAATCAGGCTACTAATCATGCGGATTGACATCAAGGGTCAAACCACCTAGGGCTTATGCAGCATGTATGACTTAAGCAAATTTTCTAAGAGTTGGCTTGACACAGACTTGAAAGAGATTCTATGCGAGAAGGCTCATGGTTTCCCGGTAGTAAGGTTATCCGTTCCGTCCACACATATGCCGACTCTCTATAATTGGGTGTTTGAAGAGAATTGGAGTAGTTGTGAGAGGTGCAAAGGCATAACATCACAGTAACAAAATAAAAAGGAAGAGGGTCCCAATTTGGGGAAGTATGAGCGGAATGCCAGTTATCAAAGCAGTAACATTTAGCACTTAGATGGAAAACAGTAATACATAAACAGTTTTATGAAAAGCGGTAAATAAATAAACAAGTAAATAAACGCATACATAACAAAAAGAAAATAAACATACAAACACATTGGAGAATTAAGCAAATAAGGAAAGAGGGTATGGAGTTAAGCATGCAAGTAAACAAATAAGGGAAAAAAGAAAAGGACGAAACATAGAAATAAACAAATAAAGAAGAAGGAAAAGGAAAGAAACATGGAAGACATACAATAAATAAGGAAAAAGTAGACAAGGAAAACTAATAACATGATAATAACCAAACAACAAAAAATAACCAAGTAAACCCCACATAAGCATGAAACACGTAATGGTTAGAACATAATATCTCCAGCAGAGTCGCCATTCTGTCGCGCCCCGTTTTTTTCCAAAACGGGTTTGGTGCACGACCTAACAACTCTTTTGGGGGAAAAAGTAGACAAGGAAAACTAATAACATGATAATAACCAAACAACAAAAAATAACCAAGTAAACCCCACATAAGCATGAAACACGTAATGGTTAGAACATAATATCTCCAGCAGAGTCGCCATTCTGTCGCGCCCCTATTTTTCTCAAAACGGGTTTTGAAGCACGACCTAACAACTCTTTTGAGCTTTTGAGGATTGAAGAGTCGCCACCTAACGAATTAAGGCGTGTTAGGGTACCTATCTAACCTAAACTAATTCTAGCTAAGGTCAACGAACCAGATATCAGGGTAAGGGTTCAAATTACCTTGAGGGGAAGGTCTTAGGCATCCCTGTAGGTCCACAAATGTGGGTCCCGGCCGTATCTCATGCAATTTATGTGGGGGTTACAAGTAGCAAATAAGGTCACTTCATTTATTGGTTATTTAATATTAAGCATGCAAAGCTAGGTGATAACATAATATTAAACAATTAATAAACACTTTAGTTTTAATTAATTAATTAGTTAAACATGCAAGACTAAGTGATAACATAATAACAAATAGATATTAAACAATTAATAAAGAGATAAGCGAGGAGACAAAAATTGCACAAGTAGATAAGCAAATATTTTTAAAAAATAATTTAATCTACCCCAAATAATTAACATAAACACATAAAAAGGGAAAGGGAAGGGAGACTCTGAAGGACTTTAGGATCAACACTCGACTTTTTTTTATTTTTTCGATAGGCTTCCGTGTAGGGACAGACAATAACAATGTTTATCGTTTAAGCCTGAGTCGATGTCATCATCTCCGTAGGGCCTAAACTACCCCTACCCCACCACCGCATGATTTCGTCTCTAAAAGGTGCCTATCGTCCCCGCTTAAGGTCTAAGAGGTATTGGACTGCTATTAGGGTGGATTTAGACAAAGATAAAATATATGCTTTTAATAGGCCCACCTAGACACCAAGTCAAACAAATAGAACGTTCATTTGGCACGTAAAGTCTCAAGTTGGCCTCTAGGTTTTATTAAACATGCTAGCAAATACAAGTAATTAGTGAAGGTCTCATGCTAAGTGTGTGCGCATACAAACGAACATTAACAATATAATTATTTAGTAAAGGATGAGCAGAAAGTTGTTGCAAGTGCAAAAATCTTTTTTAGACTGATTTTTTTAAGGTGACAGAAATTTGTTACAGAATACATTTTAGTATTCAACTGATTTTAAAGGGGGCAGAAATTACTGACATAACAGACTTATTTATTTGATTTTAAAATATAGAAAAAAAGTGATCATACAAATGCAAAAAATTATTTTAGAAAACAGTAGCAGATTTATTTAATTATTAGAGCAGATCGATCAAGAATAAGGGCACATATTTTAAGACGGGCAGATTTAATTCAAGGGCAGATAAATTGATAGGCAAATTTTACTAACATGCTGAAATTAACTAAATACTGTAGGTAATTTATTACAAAACACGGTAGTAAACATATACAACGTTTTATTTGTTATAATTAAAAGGTGATCACCGGGCGAATAAACAAATCACAATAGACAGTTGAACTGGTTAAGCACGTGATTAATTTTAAAAAAATAGTTAAACAAGATAAAATAGGTGACTAATGGCAATAGATTTATTTTATTTATTTTATTTTTAGTTAGATCTAAATGAGGATTAGAATGCGAATTTTCAAACCATCACACAACCGAAGTGCATGATTTCTTACGCAAATAATTGGTGACAAAGTAACAAGCAGCACATAAATTCCCTCCCCCTAGACAGTCCCCCAAGTATTTATTATTATATAGAGAGTTATTATAAAATTTATTACAAACCCCAAAAATAGTAAATAAAATGATACAAATATTACAAACAAATTTAGATCTTATCCAGTAACTCTTCTGACTCTTCAAACTTGAACCCAAGTTCGAACCTGCTAAAGTAAGAGACAAACAAATATAACATATGAAGCAATATAATATAAGTAAAAGAATACCAATTATGGACAGATTCATCATACATAAATTTATTTTATACATCTAGGTATAAGTAGACTAACAAGGCTTTGGACAAGTAAGCATAACAACGATAATGTAACACGGAGAGGGAAGAACAAAAACTAACTCAGGTGCTTTCTTTTAATCATTCAAACACACAACAATATCCAAAATAATAATGCATGATGGAATTAAACTAATGGAAGAACAACTAACCAGTTAAAGTAGAAATATTTAACAGCAATGAAGACCAACACTTAGTCCAATAATCGACACGAACACACCAAATAGTAGCGAGTAGAGGAGCTTTAATGCGTTTACCGAAAAACTTAATTCTCTTTTTTAAGTAGAGAGCAATATTTTTTTTATTCAAGTAAGGTGTGAACAATGTGTGTTCAACCGTGAGTGTACAATGAAAATGGAGTATTCTTTATATAGTAGAAGAGTAGGGCATATAAAAGGGAAAAGAAATAAATTAAGGATCAATTAACATTTTCCTTATTAAGAAGGAAGAAAAACCAGATTTTTTAAAAATTATTTTTACCCAATATAAATAAGTAAGAAATTTGTCAATTTTTAAATAAGGTACCAGGAATCAATTAACAGACAAATAATATGCAAAAATCAATTAAGGCAAGTAATATTTAAAGGAAAAAGAATGATTACCTCTTATAATCAAATTGTCAAAATCCCCGTATCCATGAGTTTACCATATAATCGGAGTAATTAGGGGAAGAACACTAAGATACACATGAAAGACAAATCAATCAAGACCATACATAATAATATACTAACAATTATTTGGAAATCACAGGGAATCAATTTTAAGGAGATGGTACGGAATCAATATTAACTCAATTTACCGTAATCTATTAAGAATCAAATATCATACTAGAATTATCATATGAGAAGAACATCAAAACCCAACAAAGTTTATATCAAAATTAATTTCATTGCAAGGATATTCGAATTTAATCAAGCTATAATTAATTAGAGATATAATGTGTACTAGTATGAACTAGGTTTCATCATTCAAACATCACAATACAGCAATAAGTAAAATGAAACATTAATAAGATATTATTAGCGAGAGTATATGAATCACAAGATGAACAAGTAAAGAAAATAAAGATAAAGGTATATACCGAAGACGTAAAGGTAAGATCCGTCTTCAACCGACCCCTCAAAACATTGAACTTTGCTGGAATTTTGTTGCTGTTGGCCGAAGGAGAGAGAAGGCACATGTTGGCGAATGTTGTCTGTTTGGAGCTGCATCATTTTCCCGGCGCTGCTCGCTGCTGACCGGAGTTTGCCGATGGGAAATGCTGGCTGCTTCCTGGCAACTGTTGCTGCTGGAGTTGTTGTTTTCAAGTCTTCGCCGGAAAGAAAAAAAAGAGGTAGAGGGAGGCGCTGGGAGCTGCTTCCAGCTGTTGGTGTTGCTGAGCTGATGCTTCGCGGCTGCTCGTTGTTTGTCTGCTCGGATAAAGGAGGAGAAGAAGAAGAAAGGGGCGAGAGAGAGGCAGCCACTGTTTTGCCGGTGGTTTGCCGGCGTTCACCTCGCTGGTACTCGCTGCTGGACGGAGAGGAGAAAGAGCGAAGGGAGGAGAGAAAAGGTGGAAGGAGAAACGACGAGCAACCTCTTGGTGGTGGCGATTTCATCGGGAAAGAGGAGAGGAGAGGAGATGGAGAGGGGAGGTGGCGGTTTTGAGAGAGGAGAGGAAGAGAAATAAATATCCAAAATAGAGTTTAGGGCCAGAGAGGAGAGGAAGAGAAATAAATATCCAAAATAGGGTTAGGTCCTTTAGTGTTAAAATAGGAAAATTAGGAGGTTATATCTTGACCGTCGGATTAGAGTAGATGGACGCTTAGGATTAAAAATTGGGATGAAAGGTTGAGATTACAATAAAAGAAATCGACGGTTAGGATTAAAGATAGGGTCTTAAATCAGATTTTAAATTGGTTGTATTTGGAGTTGGTTAAATTTGAAATAAAATTGGCTAGAATTGAAATGAATTAGAATAAAATAGGCTACAAATTAAACAATTTTGAGGAAATTTAAAGTAATGCTATCCAATTGAAATACTACAAAATAGTATAATTAAAATTACTTAAATTTTTAAAAACATTTGACTTATTTCGAGTTATACTAATAATTTTAAAATATTTTAATAGTACTTAAAATAATTTTTATAAAGTATGCATACGAAATATATAATTTTTTTGACAAAATCGATTAAAATTTTAAATTCAACATATTTTTAAAAAAATACATATTTAATCGAATAGCATTTCCAAAATTGCTAAAGGTCGGTCAAAATTGGGTGTCAACACCAGCTCCTATAACCCGACACAACACCACTAACCCAATGAACATACAATACGCCAGCAGTACCAGCCGACCCCATCCCCTTTCCCTTCCAATTCCAACACTACAATACAATAAACAATAGCCATACAGTACTAAAACAGCCCGCTGCCAGCGTCTTCCTCTTCCCCAGACGCAAACCCAAAAACGTCAAAGCAATAGCAGTCCGAAATGTCAACAAATAACAACTCCCACAACTTTCTCTGCAACAACCGCCCACCCTGCTCCTCGTCCGAATTTTCTAGGATCTTGGACAAAATCTCATGCCAAACCCAACTGCTCTCTGGAAAAGGATTTTTGAATTTTGAAATCAAGGGAGAATTCCGTTTTGACCCTTGCCCAGATTTCTTAATCGTTGCTCGAGTCAGAATCTCGTTGTGGTCGTGGGAATCTACCTTTTTGCTCGTCTCCCCTGTTTCGCTGCACAACAAGAGGTAATCTCTACTTTCATCTATATTCCATTGGTTTGTTTCTTCGATCAGGCTCTTGTTTCTTTTGGGATTGGTTTTCTTAATCGTTTACTCACTGTGTTGCTTAGTTTCAATCAACTTAGTTACTCTTTAAGGTTGATAGCTCATTTGTTCTTTGTAACTGTTTTCTCTTAATGTCGGTTATCCGTATAAAAATGTAATAAATAAGAGCGGTTATGGTTTTTGATAGTCTGTTGTTGTTTTCTCTCTGTTATTATGAATCTTGGTCACTGATACTTGGTTTGCTTGACAAATGTGTCTAATTTCTTTCCTTCTTTAATCAAAATATTACTCTTGTCTTTTTCCATTCTTAAGGACTTGTTTAAATAAAAATACGTCGCTATTCTTAGTCCCCTGCATCTTAGGAAGGTTCATTCGATTATAGCTAGTGTTGTTCTCGGAATATCTTTAAAGCATTTAAATGATTAAATGGTTTGTCGTTCTTAATTTTGTAAGGTTTGTTTTGCTTCTATCTGAAGTAATCTATTGTGATTTGGTATGTCTTGAAAGAGGCAACGTGCTTCATCTTCTTCTCTCCGCTAATTTGGTTTTAGGTTTATAAGATGACACCATTTTTTTATAAGCACGACTCATTGATAGATTTCCTTAGTGTCGCATTTAAGCACGACTCATTCACAGTAGTATCAGCTTGTCTTCTTTATCAATGAGTCAATATTTGTTTGGGGCATGATTTGTATGTTTGTTTATAATTGTTTAGTTTAGCAGCTTAACAAAAAAAAAAAAATGTTAAAACATAGTTGGCAAATTGTTTAATCATAGTGGGTTAGATTTTGATTTATATGGATTCTAAAAGATTGCCAAATTTTGTTATATGGAAGTATGCGGGATTTATACATATATGCAATAATAATAATAATAATATCGATTTATACATATATGTAAAAATAATAATAATAACAATTATATATATTTATTGTTCATATATTTGTTGACGATCATTATGTTAATTTGCTGTGTGAAATAGTTAATGTACTCTCCTAATTACTCTTTTTTTCCCCCTTTAAGCTATGATGCCCCTCGTAAAGTGATCGAACCTAAATAACTGGCTTTAGGTGTTAGCATCTTCTATTAGCATATCTGTGCACTAAATAAGTTGGTTAATATGTGTTGTTGTGGATTATGTTTAGTGCCAAGGTAGTAGCTTGAATAGTCATTATTCTATCATTAATATGACTCGAGCACTTAGTGTCTTTGGAATATATGTCCCGTTATCTGGATCCATGTTGTTTGGGTCCAATTGAATTATTTGCTTTATATTGGCTTAGGGGACTGGTGTGATCTGTATTAGACATGTTGTTGCTTTATTATTCTACGAAACTAATTCTTATCATCATTTTGTCGCATATGAAATTTGTCCGAGTTCATTATGAACTCCTATCGCCTCCCCTTTGCATTTCGGGAGAGCTATGAAGGCTCAAACTCCTTTATCGAGTCAACCGACTATTGAAAATCGACGTACAGGTCCCAGAGTTGAAAAAATGTGAAAGCAGAGGAGAATTGAAAAGATTGGGCCAAAGGCCCACTCTTTATGCAAAATATTGTATTTTGTTATTATTGGGCTTAATCCTATTTAGTCATTATGTTTATTATTTTGTTAGAATTTAGGACAGGTGAAAAATTGGGCCTAAGGCCCAAAAGAAAAAAAGAAAAAATATTTTTTTACGTTCGTATAGGATAGGTGCAAGTGACTCAAATGGGCCGAAGGCCCAAAATGAAAATAGGCCCAAATGCTGGTCCAGGCGGATAGAAAAACTAGATTTGGGCCAAATCCCTTTTCCTAGATCTTTGTTTTATCATGTTTATTTACTTGTTAATACTTGCCATTAATCTTAAGATCAACAATTCAAATCCCTGAAAGACGTCCATTTTGCTTTAAAAAATTACTAAACCAGTCATCTCTTAACAAGATTTAGAAAGAAATTAATTTTGCAAGATAGCTCACTTAGATAATATTTAAATATTTTCCCTTTAAAATAGTCCTAACTATAAAATAGTTCAATTTTGCAAGTTTAAGTTAACTTAAATTATTTTAGCCAAATAATTAATTATCGGATAACCGCGTATTAGCGGACAATTTTCGGATGCTTTCAAAACCTTTCCCGAAATGCTACTAAGAACCCCGAACCCTTCTTAAGTTTTCATTAGATTTTTTGTTTTAGTCTTTTCAAAACAACAGTTTTCTTAATTTTACTTTAAAATTAAGTGGTGACTCTTAAACCAGTCCAAGTATATTTTCCTAATAGAATGTTTTAACTGTTATACTTGTTTTATCTATCACACATATTGAATTGTGGCATTCATGGCACTCGATTCCGCCAAACGGCAAATAGACTGCATTAGGAAAAAAGACAGTTATGTGGCTTACCACGGCTGTCTTTCAGAAAAACACAAGTTGAATTATTTGGAAGGGATAAACGAATAGTTGGCTTGTGGTCATCCAACGTCGTTTGTTAGACTTCACCCCGTTGTTTGTCCGACTCAGGTAACCATCATTTCTAAACCAATTCTAGTCAACCTAGAGTAGAGCGAAACCAAATCCAAATCTAAGCATTAGCCTAAGACGGCTTAATACACAAGGCGTATTAAGTCCATTAGCAAAGCCGTCAAATATCATGTCAAAGGTCCACGACCTAACGACATATCATATTACTTGACATTTGAAGTGCGGAAACCTGTTTGTTACTTGTTTAGGGGGAAATCTTAACTGTGCTTTATTTTGTAGGTACGGATCGATTTCCCAAATTTGACATGGTAGTGGTAGCCTCAGTTCTGCTTAAATTGTGGTACAACTACCTCACTGTGGTTCACAAAAGGGCCCTCAACAAATATATAGGAGCCCTAACAAAACTCATCAACATGGTTGGGTGGCCCGAGCTGATTGAAGTCCTTACAGGCTATTGGGACAACGAGAAAATGACGTTCAGATTTGGAACCATGGAGATCACCCCAACAATCGAGGAAATTCTGGACAGAAACAGTCGGTACAGGGCTTGAAAGAAGAGTGAGAAAACAGGAAAACATCCTAATCCCTAACAAGCCTACCTTCGAGGATATTGTAAACTGGCTCAGATTAAGAAAGGATTGCGCCTACTGGGTCGAAGGTTCTAGCGTTTCTTTTATGGACCTCTATGTTAGATCCGGGAATGCAAGCTTCTATATGAATTACAACCAAGAGTTCAGGGTCACTTTCAGAGAATGGGATGAGATAAGACCTTTGGCATTTACTATTGCACTATTAGGCACCATGGTTTTCCCACACGGCCCGAGCCTCAATATCAACACTCGGGTAATAATGATTGCACACACTCTATTCCACAGACATATGAACCAAGGGCAAGTAAAGTATTATCCTATCACACCTGTCATCCTTTCTGACATGTACCGTGCTTTGGGAAAATGCAAGGAAGGGCATCGTTACTTTCAGGGTTGCAACCTTCTTCTTCAATGGTGGATAATGAGTCACTTGGTGAAGAGACACAGAACTCAAGAACTCCATACCCTCGATGAGCATAATGCTCTTAAGAGTTTGAATGACATGTTGTTCTGGGAAGACTTAGAAAAAAAGAGAACCAAAGAAAGATGGGCTCAAATTTTCTCTGAGATGAGAGAAGAAAATATCCAGTGGATGTTCGACCGTTTCATCTCGAAAGATGTCATAGTACGGGGCGACAGAAAACTTGTGCTTCCTCTACCAGGTATTCGAGGTATCCGCCCATATGCGCTCATCCGGGTCCTGGGGCAGTTCTGGAAAAGACAAACGACACCCCAGAAGCATACTACCGTATCTATGTATTCGACATCGGGGATGATAGAGTGCTTGAGGCTTCAGAGATGCTGAGAGAATGTTAAAGAGCAGTGTGAATGAACAAGGACACCATTGCCATAGATCGATTTAATGCGGGGTACGATGAAACTTACAAAGCTTGGCTGAAGGGCAATATACATGGTATCTCTTTCTCAGTACCGAACATTTACCACAGTGTAGAGGACAAAGAGTCCAAAGCTTTGATA
>NW_006239879.1:40985-43324 GCF_000226075.1 Solanum tuberosum
TTCAGAGATGCTGAGAGAATGGAAAAGAGCAGTGCGAATGAACAAGGACACCATCGCCGCGGACCGATTCAATGCTGGGTACGATGAAACCTACAAAGATTGGTTGAAGGGAAATATACAAGGTATCTCTTTCTCAGTTCCAAACATTTATCGCAGTGTAGAGGACAAAGAGTCCAAAGCTTTGATAGAACTAAGAGAGGTAAGGAGAGAAGCCCAGGAAATGCACGAGGAATTTCTCCGAAAGCAAGAGGAGGATAAGTACGCCCTCGAGAGCGTAACTCAAGAACTAGAAAGCTTGAGAAGCAATTTGGGAGAGCTTAACTTATGGATTGGAGATAAGAAAAGCGGAATGTGTCTCGAGGACTGGGAAGAGAAAGGCCGCCGGAGCGAAGGATATTTGGTAATGATTCAATATAGGCTTCAACATCTAATGGCACAGAACAAGAGGAGCAGATCAGAGGCGGGGCCATCAGGAGCATCTTAGCGGATTTCTCCCCTGTGTGGGTTTTTTTCTGTATGTGCTTATTGTTATTTGCCCCTGCGTGGGCTTGCCTTTCTTGTATTTTGGTACTCTTTTCAAATGACCCCTGCGTGGGCCTTTTCTTTTGTCTTTCCCATTTATTCCCTACTTTTCCCTGCTTATTTTCGCTTTTTCGAACATTATTTTGTATGCGAAATTTGCTTTGGGGTAACAAAATGGTTCAATTCTACACATACATCTTTTAAATACGCTAGGCCTACCCTTGGCACAAAAGGGTCCCCTACTTGTTTAGGACGCGCGCTAGCTGCTTGTGTGCTTTAACTACTTATGTGATTTTGTTGCTCTGAATGAGGACATTTTTTGCCCACTCCTTTTCGAAAATTTTCTGAAAATTTCTCCAATACCAAATACATGTCACTACCAAATGTCTGACCAAAATTCCATGAGTCTTAAGTTTCTCAGCCATAAATAAAATCCTACTACCAAATCCTAAAATATTACTCTATCGTCTCAGAAAAAGGTGAAATTGCTGCTAAGATGGAAAAGGGCAAGGGTATCGACATATAGCTAACTGAGAAGGAATTGAGGATGGAATTGCAGCGGCTCAGGCATGAGATCCAAGAAACCAAAAAAAAGAGAATGGAAGTGGAGTTTGCCACCGCGGTCGCACGAGCAGCAAATGCGGCACTGGACACAGAATTGGCAGCAAAGATGACAAAATACGATGTTATAAGTAAAAATAAAGTTGATGTACGGAAAGAACGTGATGTCTTCAGTAATGACATAACCATGAGGCTTTAGAAGATGCGTGGAAAATGCTCTTTTTTCAATCAAGAAGCCAATAGCGGTCCCAAAGACACTAACCCTGGAGCTACTGAAGAGGATGCCGATGAGGAAATCATCTATACGCCTCCCTTCCTGGTACGTCTGAATGGAGGAGACAAAAAGATCACTCTCCCGGCTTATGAGCGGACATATAGCGTGGGAGAAAGAGTTGTGCCATGTGCTCTCATTTACGAGTACCTTAAGGCGTCGGGTACGCTGAAGCCTCTCGAAGGAACCACTTCTGGGTTTGGGTATGAAAGCTCTCAAAAGACATGTGCCTACCACCAGAACCAAAGAGGACACACTATAGAGGAATGTGTGGAGCTTAAGGTAGCAATCCGCAACCTGATCGACATTGGGGAGATCCCGTATATGTAGGGTGAGAACACCGTTCTTACCCGTGACCAACCGGAGCCTAGTATGTTGGTCACTAAGCACACTTTGTTCTATTGTCACTACTTCACGCCTTTCAAGAAAACATTGTTGGATATCTATAGTCAGTTGGTTCAAAAAGGGGTCTTGGCCTCTATCAGAAAGAATGACGAAGCGATAGATCCGATTGGACGTGAAATCTGGAAACCTTGCCCTTATCATGACGCCATAGATCACAACATTGGAAGGTGCCTCGGGTTTCGCTATGACGTGGAATCCCTCGTCAACATGGGAAAGATTCAAGTTGAGTTTGTCCCCCGTGGCTAATACGACAGTTAGAGGAAGAAGCTTCGGTGAAGGCACCATCTATCTTTTATGAGCTTTATTATCTGTTTTTTACTTTTCTTGTAATCACCAGAAATGAATGAGTGAAAATGAAATTTTCCTTTGTATTCGAACTACGTTGGGCCTGAATTCTACTTGGGAGATACGTAGGCAGCCTTTCAAGGCCCCGCTCCTATCCTTTTTAAAATTTTCTTTTCCCTCTCATTTTACAAGGAAACATTGAGTTCAGATCAACAGATGCCGAGAGATGCAGCAAGCAGACCTTAGCTCAACACGATTTAACCTTTCTGAGTCACTAGCCTCAAAATAAAACGAG
>NW_006239879.1:44435-45474 GCF_000226075.1 Solanum tuberosum
GAGGCAGCTAGAGTTAGACCTCCTATGTCAGAAAAGGAAATTGTCGAGGTGTTTGTGCGGGTGCAAGAGCCCGAGTATTATGACAGAATCATGTTGCTCGTTGGAGCAAAATTTGCTGAGATAGTCAAGGTAGGTGAGACTATCGAAGATGGATTGAGAACCGGGAAGATTGCCCGTGTTGCTGCCTCGCCCGGATCTTCGGGCTTGTTGAAGAAGAAAAGAGAAGATGTGTCATCTATCTCTTGTGAGGAGAAGAAAACCCCAAGGAAATCCTCGTCATACAAAGGTCGTTCTCGACCTTCACAGAGTTCATACTCGGCTTGTTATGTACAGGCTGATGACCAGAATACCCTTCCCCAGTTACCAAAATACCCCTCCTCCCAATTATCAAAATACTCCCTCTCCTAACTACCAAACTGCCCCTCCAGTTTACCACATTCCATCTCATCACTACCGAAATGCCACCCCAAACTCTGCCAACGTTTAGACAAATTACCAAATGCCTCCCCCAATGTACCAAACTCCAGCTCCACTTTACCAAAATACCCCCTCGAACTACCAAGCTCCACAACCAAATTATCAAACCAACTCGTATCCCAAATATCAAGCCCCCCGTCCGAATGCTCCAAATTATCACCAAACGCCTCCCCCTCAACAAAGCAATTATGATCCCTCTTGTCCTAGATTTGAGAAGAAGCCCGCGAGAATTTTCACTCCACTCATTGAAAGCCGAACAAAGCTATTTGAGCGATTAACTGCAGTAGGATATATCCATCCAGTGGGGCCCAAGCCAGTTGACACTAGTTCGAAGTTTTACAGACCTGACCAGAGGTGCACATATCATTCCAATAGTGTTGGACATGATATTGAGGACTGTATCAACCTGAAGCATAAGATCCAAGACCTAATTGACCAGAACATGGTCTCTCTTCAGACGGTCGTGCCCAATGTCAATAGTAATCCTTTTCCAAATCATGGAGGCGTCACTATCAATATGATAGAGACAGATGATGACTGGTGCGTGACGAAGGCAATAGTT
>NW_006239880.1:0-958 GCF_000226075.1 Solanum tuberosum
CTGAACCCTGAACCCTGAACCCTGAACCTTGAACCCTAAACCCTAAACCCTAAACCCCGAACCCCGAACCCCGAACCCTAAACCCTAAACCCTAAACCCTAAACCCCAAACCCTAAACCCTAAACCCTAAACCCTAAACCCTAAACCCTAAACCCTAAACCCTAAACCCTAAACCCTAAACCCTAAACCCTAAACCCTAAACCCTAAACCCTAAACCCTAAACCCTAAACCCTAAACCCTAAACCCTAAACCCTAAACCCTAAACCCTAAACCCTAAACCCTAAACCCTAAACCCTAAACCCTAAACCCTAAACCCTAAACCCTAAACCCTAAACCCTAAACCCTAAACCCTAAACCCTAAACCCTAAACCCTAAACCCTAAACCCTAAACCCTAAACCCTAAACCCTAAACCCTAAACCCTAAACCCTAAACCCTAAACCCTAAACCCTAAACCCTAAACCCTAAACCCTAAACCCTAAACCCTAAACCCTAAACCCTAAACCCTAAACCCTAAACCCTAAACCCTAAACCCTAAACCCTAAACCCTAAACCCTAAACCCTAAACCCTAAACCCTAAACCCTAAACCCTAAACCCTAAACCCTAAACCCTAAACCCTAAACCCTAAACCCTAAACCCTAAACCCTAAACCCTAAACCCTAAACCCTAAACCCTAAACCCTAAACCCTAAACCCTAAACCCTAAACCCTAAACCCTAAACCCTAAACCCTAAACCCTAAACCCTAAACCCTAAACCCTAAACCCTAAACCCTAAACCCTAAACCCTAAACCCTAAACCCTAAACCCTAAACCCTAAACCCTAAACCCTAAACCCTAAACCCTAAACCCTAAACCCTAAACCCTAAACCCTAAACCCTAAACCCTAAACCCTAAACCCTAAACCCTAAACCCTAAACCCTAAACCCTAAACCCTAAACCCTAAACCCTAAACCACAAAC
>NW_006239880.1:8232-8974 GCF_000226075.1 Solanum tuberosum
ACCCTGACCCCTGATCCCTGAACCCTGAACCCTGACCCCTGAACCCTGACCCCTGAACCCTGAACCCTGAACCCTGAACCCTGAACCCTGAACCCTGAACCCTGAACCCTGAACCCTGAACCCTGAACCCTGAACCCTGAACCCTGAACCCTGAACCCTGAACCCTGAACCCTGAACCCTGAACCCTGAACCCTGAACCCTGAACCCTGAACCCTGAACCCTGAACCCTGAACCCTGAACCCTGAACCCTGAACCCTGAACCCTGAACCCTGAACCCTGAACCCTGAACCCTGAACCCTGAACCCTGAACCCTGAACCCTGAACCCTGAACCCTGAACCCTGAACCCTGAACCCTGAACCCTGAACCCTGAACCCTGAACCCTGAACCCTGAACCCTGAACCCTGAACCCTGAACCCTGAACCCTGAACCCTGAACCCTGAACCCTGAACCCTGAACCCTGAACCCTGAACCCTGAACCCTGAACCCTGAACCCTGAACCCTGAACCCTGAACCCTGAACCCTGAACCCTGAACCCTGAACCCTGAACCCTGAACCCTGAACCCTGAACCCTGAACCCTGAACCCTGAACCCTGAACCCTGAACCCTGAACCCTGAACCCTGAACCCTGAACCCTGAACCCTGAACCCTGAACCCTGAACCCTGAACCCTGAACCCTGAACCCTGAACCCTGAACCCTGAAACCTGAACCCTAAACCCTGAACCCTGAACCCTGAACCCTGA
>NW_006239880.1:9149-22446 GCF_000226075.1 Solanum tuberosum
CCTAACCCCGAACCCCTAATCCCTAAACCCTAAACCGTAAACCCTAAACCCCAAACCCCAAACCCCAAACCCCATCGCTTCCTCATTTCCCAATTTTTTTCTCTCTCTATTTTCTCTCTCTACGCGGGATTCTCTCAATTTCTGAAAAATGGCTACAGTTCCAACTGCTACTGTACCATCTGGAAATGGCGCGTGAGCCGCCGGAGGGCCTGTTCAGGCCGCCGGACCAGTTCCATCAGGAGCGCCCGGACCAGAGGAACAAAACCCCCCAACAATCACCCACTACTTCATCCAGCAACTCTGTGAAATCGAGAATTAATGAGGCGATCAATGTCGCGATTTGGGAGAGGGAGTTAGATGGGATTCGGAAAAATATTTCCTCAGATCATACTGATGTGATTCATGAAAAGGGGGTTAGGGGGAATGATTCTCCTAATAAAGATCTACAATATACTATAAAATCATCGGATTTTATCGTTCCAATCGCAAGATCTGAAGAAGCAAATTCTGGGCAAATCGTCGAAGAATCGCCTGAACGCCGCCTTCAAATTCGATGAAGAGCTACACCTCACTGAAATCTCGAGTGAAATGGACGCTCGTATCGCCGGCGACCATGTTTCCGGTGGTGGAAAAATGACACATACAAAAACTAACGGCGATGTTCTTCAAGACACTCTCTCCGATGGTAATCAGACTCAGCTTACTAATACCTCTGCTAATTTAACTCAAATGCAGGTCCAAGAGGAAACTCCGGCTAAGCTGATCGGAATTCAAACACAACAAATAGACAAGCACCAACCGGAAAATGCAGAGTCAATGAGCAAGCATGGAACCAATCAAAAAGGGAACTCGTCCCAGAATCAAGGAAAATTGAATAGCCAAAAAATTCCTCAACAAGTAATCGAGGAAAGGGACATTGAAGTGCAATCCAAAGAGCAAGAACAAAGAACAGGGCCAGTTCTGAATGCTCAGCTCGTGACTGAAGGCAACAAAGCTATTGAAGTAATTGATGTGGAAGGCTCATCCCAATTCTCCTTTGGAGTTAAGATCGTGGATACACATCCAAACAATGGGGAACAGCAAAGGCCAGGTAAAGAGATCAATTTGAATGATGTTACTAGTTCTGATCATCTGCAGGTACAACAATCCAGCCACACCAAGTCACAGGACAATAATCCAAAAGGCAAAGGGACCTCAAACAGGTAAGTCTGCTGACTCCAAGCTTGTTCTTAATTCTGTAGTTCTGAGTGATAGTGAAGATCAATTATGCATGAATGCTAAGGGGCAACAGGCAGGTAGCCTAATCGTACAGGAACAGGTAAGGGGAGTCATTAGACCTCATCACCAGGTGAACCAACACCAGAACAAGGGAACTGATAATCTGGTGCAAACTCAGCCTTCTAACCAAGGGGGGAGTTC
This sequence comes from Solanum tuberosum, assembly GCF_000226075.1. Lineage (NCBI taxonomy): Eukaryota > Viridiplantae > Streptophyta > Magnoliopsida > Solanales > Solanaceae > Solanum > Solanum tuberosum. The sequence goes on from NW_006239880.1 coordinate 10,569, forward strand.
TGAACCTAGTAGTTATCACAACGCCTTCCCTAAGATTTCCAATAACTTTGAGAAACATGTGCCTTTAAACCAAAAAAGTCAGCACACCAACGACCCAAATCAATCCAAGGAGCAGACCAATCCCAGTAACATTCAGCATACCAAAAAGGACCAGATTAGTGAACCAGCACCCTACACAGTTGTGCAAACCTTGGCTGCTAAACTTAGACATAATCAAGCCCGACAAGAAATTCCCATTGAGCTGGTGCCTCCTAAAATTACATCCAAACAAGGACTGCCGGCTGTCATTTACGATATGGATGATTTTATGACAAAATTGGCTGTGGATTGCAAATACACTTTGATAGGAAAATTTAGCAGCACTATGCCTAAGATGGAACTCATCAGAAAGAGCTTTATCATGCAAACTCAACTAACAGGGGGTGCCAACATAGCTCACTACAATGCAAGACATGTGTTTATTGAATTAGAAAATAAACTCGATTATAACACAGTGTGGACACAACAAAGAATGACTATCGAAGGCAAACTTATGAGGATACAAACCTGGACTCCAAACTTCAGACCTGAGGAAGAAACACCAATTGTCCCTATATGGATACTCCTACCAGGGCTACCGTGGCATTGTTTTAAAAAGGAGTTCATAACACCCCTTTTATCTCCTATAGGCAGAGTCTTGTACCTAGACACAGCTTCCATTAAGAGAACTAGAGCTAGCATGGCTAAGGTAAAAGTCCAAGTTGACTTAACTAAGGCTAGACCTAGACATGTATGGATTGGGTTAGATGAGGCAGATCTTACCATAGGGAGATGGCAAACAATTGAATACGAAAGTATTCCCCCATATTGTGAGTATTGCAAACATCAAGGACACATGATATATGAATGCAACTTCAAAATAAGGGATGAGGAATTCAAGCAAAGGAAGGAACTGGAAACCGAGAAGAAGGACAAAAATAAAGGGGAACAAATGCCAAAGGGCAATGACAATAAACAAACCAAGGCACATGAATATGAAGAAGAGCAAAACCAAGGCAGCAAAGAAGGTAGACATCAAAGACAATCTGTGCAGCAAAAGGAAGAAGAGTGGCAAACACAAAAAAGAAAAAACAACAAACAGCATGAGGAAAAAAATCAGAAAGCAGTCTGGAGACCTACCTCACCACAAAACAGGAAGAACATCCAACCAGCAGGTATAACAAATAACTCTAATCATAATTCATTTACTAACCTGAACATGCAGGAAGTTCAACAGGAAGACAGGGAGGAACCTAACAGAAATGGGAGGACACAAACACAAGCAGCAAAGGACAAGTCTGTAACAGACCAGAACCAAGCAACTCAGGCATTAGAAAAGAGAAACAAAGTGTACACCAAAAGCACAGGTATTGACTCAATGCTCCCAATCCCCACACCCTCTAATAATGTGTCTATTGATTGCAATGATGAAGTTGAAGGAGGGATGGATGGGGGAAGTCAGGAGAAACATTCTAACATGCAGGAAGGGGTATCCAAAGGGGGGAATTTGACTCATGTTTTGCATGAGGGGGTACACACTGACCATAGTCTAGACCTTAGAGCCTCTGCTACCATTACTGCTCAACAACACAACACACAACAACAGCAGAAACTGCAGCAACAACAGAAAGAAAATGCAAAAAGTGTAAAGGAACACCAGGGTAACACTGCTGAAACTGGGCAAAAGAACCATAATGTTCAGAATAATGAAGTTATCGAGATTGACAAATCCAAGCAACAGGCAGGCACAGGGGAGAATTGCAGTCCTAGAGGGGCAGCTATGGCAAAAGATATGGGATCTAAAGCCAGTACTAGCAAACAAGGGACCACACCAAAGAGCAAGAATAAACCTAGTAAAAAGAGGAGGGAAGCAGCTAAGAAAAAATTACAAGCTCAGCAAGACAAGGACCAAAACCAGCAGAAGGAACAGAAGGATCAGGACAGCAAGTGTCAGAGGTTTATTATGGTGGATGATCTGCAGGGTATGGATATCACTCCACTTCAAACTCAATATCTTACTCCTCCGCACAAGGATCCTCCAGACAGAGCTGCAGCATGCAAGGTAAATTGTGTTCCAGTTATTGATGAATATGAGGTGGAGAACTCTGAAGATGAGCTAGATATAGATAATCAATCCCTACATGATCAGGATGATGATGATGAGACTAGTGAACTATTGATTAAAGCTTTTAGTCCTCACAATGCCAATGATCTAGAAGAGGAAATCCACCAAGTATCAAATCAACAAGGATTATCACCAAGAGGAATGCATTATGACAAGTTCCTGTCCAAACAAGGGCAGAATCCAAATGTTGCCACAGCAGGCAGACCAAACACAAGACTTTTTACTTCCAAATCAGCTCAATGATCAGTACACTCGTATGGAATGTAAGAGGGATCAACACCCAAGGTGTTATGGAAAGAATCAAAATGCTCAAGAAGATGCATCATACGTCCATTATATCTATACTGGAACCTTTCGCGGACAATACTCATGTTCAGTCCTTTAAACAGCAGCTTGCTATGGACCAGGCTACGAGTAATCGCAATGGTAAAATATGGTTATTTTGGAATTCGGATGTTGACTGCAAAATTTTAGAGGAAGATGAACAACAAATTACTTGTGAAATTACCCATAATGAGCTGCAAACTCAATTCCATATCACATTTGTTTATGCCAAATGTAAGAACCCTGAACCCTGAACCCTGAACCCTGAACCCTGAACCCTGAACCCTGAACCCTGAACCCTGAACCCTGAACCCTGAACCCTGAACCCTGAACCCTGAACCCTGAACCCTGAACCCTGAACCCTGAACCCTGAACCCTGAACCCTGAACCCTGAACCCTGAACCCTGAACCCTGAACCCTGAACCCTGAACCCTGAACCCTGAACCCTGAACCCTGAACCCTGAACCCTGAACCCTGAACCCTGAACCCTGAACCCTGAACCCTGAACCCTGAACCCTGAACCCTGAACCCTGAACCCTGAACCCTGAACCCTGAACCCTGAACCCTGAACCCTGAACCCTGAACCCTGAACCCTGAACCCTGAACCCTGAACCCTGAACCCTGAACCCTGAACCCTGAACCCTGAACCCTGAACCCTGAACCCTGAACCCTGAACCCTGAACCCTGAACCCTGAACCCTGAACCCTGAACCCTGAACCCTGAACCCTGAACCCTGAACCCTGAACCCTGAACCCTGAACCCTGAACCCTGAACCCTGAACCCTGAACCCTGAACCCTGAACCCTGAACCCTGAACCCTGAACCCTGAACCCTGAACCCTGAACCCTGAACCCTGAACCCTGAACCCTGAACCCTGAACCCTGAACCCTGAACCCTGAACCCTGAACCCTGAACCCTGAACCCTGAACCCTGAACCCTGAACCCTGAACCCTGAACCCTGAACCCTGAACCCTGAACCCTGAACCCTGAACCCTGAACCCTGAACCCTGAACCCTGAACCCTGAACCCTGAACCCTGAACCCTGAACCCTGAACCCTGAACCCTGAACCCTGAACCCTGAACCCTGAACCCTGAACCCTGAACCCTGAACCCTGAACCCTGAACCCTGAACCCTGAACCCTGAACCCTGAACCCTGAACCCTGAACCCTGAACCCTGAACCCTGAACCCTGAACCCTGAACCCTGAACCCTGAACCCTGAACCCTGAACCCTGAACCCTGAACCCTGAACCCTGAACCCTGAACCCTGAACCCTGAACCCTGAACCCTGAACCCTGAACCCTGAACCCTGAACCCTGAACCCTGAACCCTGAACCCTGAACCCTGAACCCTGAACCCTGAACCCTGAACCCTGAACCCTGAACCCTGAACCCTGAACCCTGAACCCTGAACCCTGAACCCTGAACCCTGAACCCTGAACCCTGAACCCTGAACCCTGAACCCTGAACCCTGAACCCTGAACCCTGAACCCTGAACCCTGAACCCTGAACCCTGAACCCTGAACCCTGAACCCTGAACCCTGAACCCTGAACCCTGAACCCTGAACCCTGAACCCTGAACCCTGAACCCTGAACCCTGAACCCTGAACCCTGAACCCTGAACCCTGAACCCTGAACCCTGAACCCTGAACCCTGAACCCTGAACCCTGAACCCTGAACCCTGAACCCTGAACCCTGAACCCTGAACCCTGAACCCTGAACCCTGAACCCTGAACCCTGAACCCTGAACCCTGAACCCTGAACCCTGAACCCTGAACCCTGAACCCTGAACCCTGAACCCTGAACCCTGAACCCTGAACCCTGAACCCTGAACCCTGAACCCTGAACCCTGAACCCTGAACCCTGAACCCTGAACCCTGAACCCTGAACCCTGAACCCTGAACCCTGAACCCTGAACCCTGAACCCTGAACCCTGAACCCTGAACCCTGAACCCTGAACCCTGAACCCTGAACCCTGAACCCTGAACCCTGAACCCTGAACCCTGAACCCTGAACCCTGAACCCTGAACCCTGAACCCTGAACCCTGAACCCTGAACCCTGAACCCTGAACCCTGAACCCTGAACCCTGAACCCTGAACCCTGAACCCTGAACCCTGAACCCTGAACCCTGAACCCTGAACCCTGAACCCTGAACCCTGAACCCTGAACCCTGAACCCTGAACCCTGAACCCTGAACCCTGAACCCTGAACCCTGAACCCTGAACCCTGAACCCTGAACCCTGAACCCTGAACCCTGAACCCTGAACCCTGAACCCTGAACCCTGAACCCTGAACCCTGAACCCTGAACCCTGAACCCTGAACCCTGAACCCTGAACCCTGAACCCTGAACCCTGAACCCTGAACCCTGAACCCTGAACCCTGAACCCTGAACCCTGAACCCTGAACCCTGAACCCTGAACCCTGAACCCTGAACCCTGAACCCTGAACCCTGAACCCTGAACCCTGAACCCTGAACCCTGAACCCTGAACCCTGAACCCTGAACCCTGAACCCTGAACCCTGAACCCTGAACCCTGAACCCTGAACCCTGAACCCTGAACCCTGAACCCTGAACCCTGAACCCTGAACCCTGAACCCTGAACCCTGAACCCTGAACCCTGAACCCTGAACCCTGAACCCTGAACCCTGAACCCTGAACCCTGAACCCTGAACCCTGAACCCTGAACCCTGAACCCTGAACCCTGAACCCTGAACCCTGAACCCTGAACCCTGAACCCTGAACCCTGAACCCTGAACCCTGAACCCTGAACCCTGAACCCTGAACCCTGAACCCTGAACCCTGAACCCTGAACCCTGAACCCTGAACCCTGAACCCTGAACCCTGAACCCTGAACCCTGAACCCTGAACCCTGAACCCTGAACCCTGAACCCTGAACCCTGAACCCTGAACCCTGAACCCTGAACCCTGAACCCTGAACCCTGAACCCTGAACCCTGAACCCTGAACCCTGAACCCTGAACCCTGAACCCTGAACCCTGAACCCTGAACCCTGAACCCTGAACCCTGAACCCTGAACCCTGAACCCTGAACCCTGAACCCTGAACCCTGAACCCTGAACCCTGAACCCTGAACCCTGAACCCTGAACCCTGAACCCTGAACCCTGAACCCTGAACCCTGAACCCTGAACCCTGAACCCTGAACCCTGAACCCTGAACCCTGAACCCTGAACCCTGAACCCTGAACCCTGAACCCTGAACCCTGAACCCTGAACCCTGAACCCTGAACCCTGAACCCTGAACCCTGAACCCTGAACCCTGAACCCTGAACCCTGAACCCTGAACCCTGAACCCTGAACCCTGAACCCTGAACCCTGAACCCTGAACCCTGAACCCTGAACCCTGAACCCTGAACCCTGAACCCTGAACCCTGAACCCTGAACCCTGAACCCTGAACCCTGAACCCTGAACCCTGAACCCTGAACCCTGAACCCTGAACCCTGAACCCTGAACCCTGAACCCTGAACCCTGAACCCTGAACCCTGAACCCTGAACCCTGAACCCTGAACCCTGAACCCTGAACCCTGAACCCTGAACCCTGAACCCTGAACCCTGAACCCTGAACCCTGAACCCTGAACCCTGAACCCTGAACCCTGAACCCTGAACCCTGAACCCTGAACCCTGAACCCTGAACCCTGAACCCTGAACCCTGAACCCTGAACCCTGAACCCTGAACCCTGAACCCTGAACCCTGAACCCTGAACCCTGAACCCTGAACCCTGAACCCTGAACCCTGAACCCTGAACCCTGAACCCTGAACCCTGAACCCTGAACCCTGAACCCTGAACCCTGAACCCTGAACCCTGAACCCTGAACCCTGAACCCTGAACCCTGAACCCTGAACCCTGAACCCTGAACCCTGAACCCTGAACCCTGAACCCTGAACCCTGAACCCTGAACATAGTTCATAGGACACACAATTCCTTTTGTGCTAAAATTTTATGACCATCTGAAGTTGACCAATCAATAATCTTCATCTAACTGACTGTTGACCCTCATCTATGGTCAGACCTACGGACCGTGGATCGATTGATGGTTCGTGCTGATCAACCGTCAATCGGGACTGAAGCTGGGCTTTTGGGGCATCGATCCACGGACACGAACTACGATCCGTGACCTGACCTACGGACCGTAAGTTTGGCTGTGGGTCAACACTTAGCCAAATTTTCTGACTGAGTTTGGGAGGGGTTGCAGTGGTGAACCATAGACCACTAGCACGGGCCGTGGTCTGACCTACGGTCCGTGGATGGTGACCGTAAGTTGCACCTGCAACTTCTCGAAATCTGTATTTTTGGTCTGTTTCGAATACGGGGTGTTACACCTACAATTTCATCTATCATTGCTCAACTATTTCATTACATACTAAAGGATATGGTAGTATACAATGTTTGCTTTCTACATATGCTCACATTGATTGCATGTAGTTTTTTTACCAAAATTTGTTGTGGGTGTGTGTAATGATTTAAAAAATTATGTGTGTTAGTTCTAGTGGGTAATTATAAATATTTATAACTTCAAATGAGGTATGGACCGTGATATGAAGTTTTTCTATACCCGAAATGAACGTCCAAAGACAATATTCTGAACGTTCAAAGTTTCTCTGATTTTCAACTACACTAGTCTCTGGTAAAATGGTCATAATGCTCTACTTTAAACATTAAATTATACAAAATGTTTGGCATTTGAAATAAAACTCATTGATCTACAATTTTATCTCTCATGGCTCACCTAATTCATTACATACAAAATGATATGGTAGTGTATATTGTTTGCCTTCTAGAAAGGCACACATTGATTGCATTTAGTTTTTTGACCAAAATATTTTGTGGGTGCTTGTGATGATTTAATAAATTCTGTGTGTTAGTTATAATGGGTAATTATATGTATTTATAAGTTTAAATAAGGTATGGACCGTGTGATAAAGTTTTTCTATATCTGAAACGGACATCTAAACCCAAAATTATGAACGTTCGTAGTTTCTCCTATGTACAACTACACAAGTCTCTGGTAAAATGGTCATAAATCTTTACTTTAAACATTAAATGATACAAAATATGTGGCATTTGAAAGAAAACTCATTGATCTACAATTTCATTTATCATGGCTCAACTAATTCATTACATACTAAATAATATGGTAGTGTATATTGTTTGCCTTCTAGAGAGGCACACATTGATTGCATGTAATTTTTTTACCAAACTATTTTTGTGGGTGTTAGTGATAATTTAATAAATTATGTGTGTTAGTTCTAATGGGGTAATTATAGATATTTATAAGTTCAAATAAGGTATGGACTGTGAAATAAAGTTTTTCTATACCTGAAACGAACATCAAAAGCAAAAATTATGAACGTTCGAAGTTTCTCTTATTTACATATACTATAGTCTCTGGTAAAATGGTGATAATGATTTACTTTAAACATTAGATGATACAAAGTTGGTGGAATTTGAAAGAAAACTCATTGACCTACAATTTCATCTATCATTGCTCACCTAATTCGTTACGTACTAAACGATGTGGTAATATACATTGTTTCTCTTCTAGAGAGGCGTAAATTGATTGCATATAGCGTTTTGACCAAAAATTTTTGTGTCTATTTGCGATGCTTTGATAAATTATGTTTGTTAGTTCTAATGGGTAATTATAGGTATTTATAACTTAAAATGTGGTATGAACAGTGAAATAGAGTTTTTCTCTACTCGAAACGAACATCTAAAGCCAAAATTATAAACGTTAGAAGTGTCTTCATTTACAACTACACTAGTCTCTGATAAAATGGTCATATTGCTTTACTTTAAACATTAAATGATACAAATTTTGTGGTATCTGAAAGAATACTCATTCACCTACAATTTTATATATCATGGCTCACCTAATTCATTATGTTGTAAACGATATGGTGGTATACATTTTTTTGCTTCTAGAGAGACACATTGATTGCATGTAGTTTTTTGAGCAAAACTTTTTGTGCATGTTTGTGATTACTTAATAAATTATGTGTGTTAGTTCTCATAGGTAATTATAAGTTTAAATGAGGTATGGACCGTGATATAGAGTTTTTCTATACCCGAAACGAACATTTAATACAAAAATTATTCACGTTCGAAGTTTCTATTATTTACAACTATGTTAGTCTCTGGTAAGATGGTCATAATGCTTTACTTTAAACATTAAATGATACAAAATTGGTGTAATTTTAAAGAAAACACAATAGCCTGCAATTTTATTTATCATGGCTCACCTAATTCATTACGTACTAAACGATATGGTAGTATACATATTTTGCCTTCTAGAGAGTCACACATTGATTGCATGTAGTTTTTTTACCAAGTTTTTTGTAGGTGTTTGTGATGATTTAATAAAATATGTGTGTTAGTTCTAATGGGTAATTCTAGATATTCATAAGTTCAAATTAGGTATGGACCGTGGTATAAAGTTTTTCTATATCGGAAACGAACATCTAAAGCCAAAATTATGAATGTTCAAAGATTTTCATATTTACAACTACACTAGTCTCTGGTAAAATGGTCATAATTGTTCACTTTAAACATTAAATGATACAAATTTGATGGAATTTGAAAGAAAACTCATTGATCTACAATTTCATCTATCATGGCTCACCTAATTCATTACATAGTTAATGATATGGTAGTATACATTGTTTGCCTTCAAGAGAGGTATACATTAGTTGCATGTAGTTTTTGACCAAAATTTTTCGTGGGTGTTTGTGATTATTCAATAAATTATGTGTGTTAGTTCTAATGGGTAATTATAGATATTTATCAGTTCAAATGAGGTATGGACCGTAAAATAGAGTTTTCTATACCTGAAATGAACATCTAAAGCCAAAATTATGAACGTTCGAAGTTTTTCTTATTTAAAACTAAACTAGTCTCTGTTAAAATGATCATAATACTTTACTCTAAATATTAAATGATACAAAATTGGTAGAATTAGAAAGAAAACTCATTGACCTACAATTTCATCAATCATGGCTCACCTAATTTATTATTGACTAAACGATATGGTAGTATACATTGTTTGCCTTCTAGTGAGGCACAAATTGATTACATGTTGGTTTTTTCCCAAATTTTTTTGTGGGTGTTTGTGATGATTTAAAACAATATGTGTGTTAGTTCTAATGGGTAATTATACGTATATTTAAGTTCAAATGTGGTATGGAACCTGAAGTATAGTTTTTTTATATCTGAAACGAACATCTTAAACCAAAATTATGAACGTTCGAAGTTTTTATTATTTACAACTACACTAGTCTCTGGTAAAATGGCCATTACTCTATACCTTAAGCAATAAATTATAGAAAATTGTTGGCATTTGAAAGAAAAAACTCATTGACCTTCAATTTCATCTACCATGGTTCACCTAATTCATTACGTACTAAATGATATGGTTGTATGCATTGTTTGCCGTCTAGAGAGGGACACATTGATTGCATGTAGTTTTTTGACCAAAATTTTTTGTGGGTGTTTGTGATAATTTAATAAATTATGTGTGATAGTTCTAATGGGTAGTTATAGGTATTTATGAATCCAAATGAGGTATGGACCATGAAATAGAGTTTATCTATATACGAAACGAACATCTAAAGCTAGAATTATGAACTCTCGAAGTTTCTCTTATCTACAACTACACAAGTTTATAGTTAAATAGTTATAATGTTTTACTTTAAACATTAAATGATACATAATTGGTGGCATTTGAATTGAAACTCATTGACCTACAATTTCAGCTATCATGGCTCACCTAATTCATTACGTACTAATTGATACTGTAGCATACATTGTTTGGCTTCTAGAGAGGCACACATTGATTGCATGTAGTGTTTTTACCAGTATTTTTTGGGTGTTTGTGATGATTTAATAAATTATGTGTGTTAGTTCTAATGGGTAGTTATAGGTAATTATAAGTTCAAATGAGGTATGGACAATGAAATAAAGTTTTTCTATACCCGAAACGAACATCTAAAGCCACAATTATAACGTTAGAATATACTCTTATTTATAACTACACCAGTCTCTGGTAAAATGGTCATAATGCTTTACTTTAAACATTAAAAGGTACAAAATTTGTGGGATTTGAAAGAAAACTCATTAACCTACATTTACATTTATCATGGCACCCCAAATTTATTTCGTACTAAAAGATATGGTAGTGTACATTGTTTACCTTCTAGAGAGACACACATTGATTGCATGTAGTTTTTCGACCAAAACTTTTTGTGGGTGTTTGTGATGACTTAATAAACAATATGTGTTAGCTCTATCGGAAACGAATATCTAATGCCAAAATTCTGAACGTTCGAAGTTTCTATTATTTACAACTACACTAGTCTCTAGCAAAATGGTCATAACGCCTACTTTAAACATTAAATGATACAAAATTGGGGGAATTTTAAAGAAAGTCATTGACCTACAATTTCATCTATCATTGCTCAACTAATTCATTACATACTAAAGGATATGGTAGTATACATTGTTTGACTTCTACATAGGCACACATTGATTGAATGTAGTTTTTTTACCAAAGTTTTTTGTGGGTGTGTGTAATGATATAATAAATTATGTGTGTTAGTTCTAATGGGTAATTATAAATATTTATAACTTCAAATGAGGTATGGACCGTGGAATAGAGTTTTTCTATACCCGAAATGAACATCTAAAGACAATATTCTGAACGTTCAAAGTTTCTCTGATTTACAACTACACTAGTCTCTGTTAAATTGTCATGATGCTCTACTTTAAACATTAAATTATACAAAATGTGTGGCATTTGAAAGAAAACTCATTGATATACAATTTTATCTGTCATGGCTCACTTAATTCATTACGTACTAAACGATATGGTAATGTACATTGTTTGCCTGCTAGAAAGGCACACATTGATTGCATTTTGTTCTTTGACCAAAATTTTTTGTGGGTGCTTGTGATGATTTAATAAATTATGTGTGTTAGTTATAATGGGTAATTACAAGTATTTATAAGTTCACATAAGGTATGGACCGTGTAATAAAGTTTTTCTATATCTGAAACAGGCATCTAAAGCCGAAATTATGAACGTTCGTAGTTTCTCTTATGTACAACTACATTAGTCTTTGGTAAAATGGTCATAATACTATACTTTAAACATTAAATGATACAAAATATGTGGCATTTGAAAGAAAATTCATTGATCTATAATTTCATTTATCATGGCTCAACTAATTCATTACATACTAAATAATATGGTAGTGTATATTGTTAGCCTTATAGAGAGGCACCCATTGATTGCATGTAGTGATTTTACCAGTATTTTTTTGAGTGTTTGTGATGATTTAATAAATTATGTGTGTTACTTCTAATAGGTTATTATAGATATTTATAAGTTCAAATAAGGT
>NW_006239880.1:22945-25758 GCF_000226075.1 Solanum tuberosum
TTATTTGTCTTCTACACAGGCACACATTGATTGCATTTAGTTTTTTTACCAAAATTATTTGTGGGTGTGTGTAATGATTTAATAAATTATGTGTGTTAGTTCAAATGGGTAATTATAAATAATTATAACTTCAAATGAGGTATGGACCGTGAAATCGAGTTTTTCTATACCCGAAATGAACAACTAAAGACAATATTCTGAACGTTCAAAGTTTCTCTAATTTACAACTACACTAGTCTCTGGTAAATGGTCATAATGCTCTACTTTAAACATTATATTATACAAAATGTGTTGCTTTTGAAAGAAAAGACATTGATCAACAATTTTATCTCTCATGGCTCACCTAATTCATTACGTACTAAATGATATGGTAGTGTACATTGTTTGCCTTTTAGAAAGGCACACATTGATTGCATTTAGTTTTTGACCAAAATTTTTTGTGGGTGTTTGTGATGATTTAATAAATTATGTGTGTTAGTTATAATGGGTAATTATAGGTATTTATAAGTTCAAATAAGGTAAGGACTGTGTAATAAAGTTTTTCTATATCTGAAACGGACATCTAAAGCCAGAATTATGTACGTGCGTAGTTTCTCCAGTGTACAACTACACTAGTCTCTGGTAAAATGGTCATAATGCTTTACTTTAAACATTAAATGAGACAAAATTGGCGGCATTTGAAAGAAAACTCATTGACCTACAATTTTATCAATCATGGCTCACCTAATTTATTACTGACTAAACAATATGGTAGTATACATTGTTTTCCTTCTAGAGAGGCACACATTGATTGCATGTAATTTTATGATCAAACATTTTTGTGGGTGTTAGTGATAATTTAATAAATTATGTGTGTTAGTTCTAATGGGTAATTATAGATATTTATAAGTTCAAATAAGTTATGGACCGTGAAATAGAGTTTTCTATACCTGAAACGAACATCTAAAGCCAAAATTATGAACGTTCGAAGTTTCTCTTAATTACATATATTATAGTCTCTGGTAAAATGGTGATAATGATTTACTTTAAACATTAGATGATACAAAGTTGGTGGAATTTGAAAGAAAACTCATTGACCTACAATTTCATCTATCATTGCTCACCTAATTCGTTACGTACTAAACGATGTGGTAGTATATATTGTTTTTCTTCTAGAGAGGAGCAAATTGATTGCATATAGCGTTTTGACCAAACCTTTTTGTCTGTTTGTGATGCTTTGATAAATTATGTGTGTTAGTTCTAATGGGTAATTAAAGTTATTTATAAGTTCAAATGAGGTATGAACAGTGAAATAGAGTTTTTCTCTACCCGAAACGAACATCTAAAGCCAAAATTATAAACGTTAGAAGTTTCTTTATTTACAACTACACTAGTCTCTGATAAAATGGTCTTAATGCTTTACTTTAAACATTAAATGATACAAAATTGGTTGAATTTTAAAGAATACACATTGGCCTGCAATTAGATTTATCATGGCTAACCTAATTCATTACGTACTAAACGATATGGTAGTTTACATTTTCTGCCTTCTGGAGATGAACACATTGATTTCATGTAGTTTTTTTACCAAATTTTTTGTGGGTGTTTGTGATGATTTAATAAAATATGTGTGTTAGTTGTAATGGGTAATTATAGATAATCATAAGTTCAAATGAGGTATGAACAGTGAAATAGAGTTTTTCTCTACCCGAAACGAACATCTAAAGCCAAAATTATAAACGTTAGAAGTTTCTTTATTTACAACTACACTAGTCTCTGATAAAATGGTCTTAATGCTTTACTTTAAACATTAAATGATACAAAATTGGTTGAATTTTAAAGAATACACATTGGCCTGCAATTAGATTTATCATGGCTAACCTAATTCATTACGTACTAAACGATATGGTAGTTTACATTTTCTGCCTTCTGGAGATGAACACATTGATTTCATGTAGTTTTTTTACCAAATTTTTTGTGGGTGTTTGTGATGATTTAATAAAATATGTGTGTTAGTTGTAATGGGTAATTATAGATAATCATAAGTTCAAATGAGGTATGAACCGTGGAATAAAGTTTTTCTATATCGGAAACGAACATCTAAAGCCAAAATTATGAACGTTCGTAGTTTTTCATATTTACAATTACACTAGTCTCTGGTAAAATGGTCGTAATTCTTTACTGTAAACATTAAATGATACAAAGTTGGTGGAATTTGAAAGAAAACTCATTGACCTACAATTTCATCTATCATGGCTCACCTAATTCATTACATAGTAAATGATATGGTAGTATACATTGTTTGCCTTCTAGACTGCATTAATTGCATGTAGTTTTTGACCAAAATTTTTTGTGGGTGTTTGTGATGATTTAATAAATTATGTGTGTTAGTTCTAATGGGTAATTATAGATATTTATAAGTTCAAATGAGGTATGGAACATAAAATAGAGTTTTTCTATGCCTGAAATGAACATCTAAATCCAAAATTATGAATGTTCGAAGTTTTTCTTATTTAAAACTAGACTAGTCTCTGGTAAAATGATCATCATGCTTTTAATTTAAACATTAAATGATACAAAATTGGTAGAATTTGAAAGAAAACTCATTGACCTACAATTTCATCAATCATGGCTCACCTAATTTATTACATACTAAAAGAAATGGTAGTATACATTGTTTTCCTTGTAGAGAGTCACATATTGATTGCATGTAGTTTTTTTCACAAAAATTTTTGTGGTTGTTTGTGATGATTTAAAAAATTAAGTGTGTTAGTTCTAATGGGTAATTATTATTATTTATAACTTTAAATGAGGTATGGACCGTGAAATAGAGT
>NW_006239880.1:30443-31125 GCF_000226075.1 Solanum tuberosum
TGTGTTAGTTCTAATGGGTAATTATACATATATTTAAGTTCAAATGAGGTACGGACCCTGGTATAGAGTTTTTTTATTTCTGAAACGATCATCTTAAACTAAAATTATGAACGTTCGAAGTTTTTATTATTTACAACTACACTAGTCTCTAGTTAAATAGTCATAATGTTTTACTTTAAACATTAAATGATACAAAATTGGTGGCATTTGAATTAAAACTCATTGACCTACAATTTCATCTATCATGGTTCACCTAATTCATTACGTACTAAATGATATGGTATTATACATTGTTTGCTGTCTAGAGAGGGACACATTGATTGGATGTAGTTTTTTGACCAAAATTTTTTGTTGGTGTTTGTGATAATTTAATAAATTATGTGTGATAGTTCTAATGGGTAGTTATAGGTATTTATAAATCCAAAAGAGGTATGGACCGTGAAATAGATTTTTTCTACATCCGGAACGAACATCTAAAGCTAGAATTATGAACGCTCAAAGTTTCTCTTATTTACAACTACACTAGTCTCTAGTTAAATAGTCATAATGTTTTAATTTAAACATTAAATGATACAAAATTGGTGGAATTTGAAAGAAAACTCATTGACCTACAATTTCATCTATCATGGTTCACCTAATTCATTACGTACTAAATGATATGGTAGTGTACATTGTTTGCCTT
>NW_006239880.1:31464-33641 GCF_000226075.1 Solanum tuberosum
GATATGGTAGTATACATTGTTTGCCTTCTTTAGATGCACACATTGATTGCATGTAGTTTTTTTACCAAATTATTTGTAGATGTTTGTAATGATTTAATAAAATATGTGTGTTAGTTCGAATGGGTAATTATTGATTTTAATAAGTTCAAATGAGGTATGGACCGTGGAATAAAGTTTTTCTATATAGGAAACGAACATCTAAAGCCAAAATTATGAACGTTCGAAGTTTTTCATTTTTACAATACACTAGTCTCTGGTAAAATGGTCATAATTCTTTACTTTAAACATTAAATGATACAAAGTTGGTGGAATTTGAAAGAAAACTCATTGACCTACAATTTTAATCTTTCATGGATCACCTAATTCATTACATAGTAAATGATATGGTAGTATACATTGCTTGCCTTCTAGAGAGGCATACATTAATTGCATGTAGTTGTTGGCCAAAATTTTTTGTGGGTGTTTTTGATGATTTAATAAATTATGTGTGGTAGTTCTAATGGGTAATTATAGATATTTATAAGTTCAAATGAGGTATGGACCGTGAAATAGAGTGTTTCTAGATCTGAAATGAACATCTAAAGCCAAAATAATAAATGTTCGAAGTTTTTCTTATTTTAAAAAAACTAGTCTGTGGAAAAATGATCATAATGCTTTACTTTAAATATTAAATGATACAAAGTTGGTGGAATTTGAAAGAAAACTCATTGACCTACAATTTTAATCTTTCATGGATCACCTAATTCATTACATAGTAAATGATATGGTAGTATACATTGCTTGCCTTCTAGAGAGGCATACATTAATTGCATGTAGTTGTTGGCCAAAAATTTTTTTTGTGGGTGTTTGTGATGACTTAATAAACTATGTGTGTTTGCTCTATTGGGTATTTATAGATATTTCTAAGTTCAAAGGAAGTAAGGACCGTGATATAGAATTTTCCTATAACCGAAACGAATATCTAATGCCAAAATTCTGAACATTCGAAGTTTCTATTAGTCACAACTACACTAGTCTCTGGCAAAATGGTCATAACGCTTACTTTAAACATTAAATGATACAAAATTGGGGGAATTTTAAAGAAAACTCATTGACCTACAATTTCATCTATCATGGCTCACCTAATTCATTACATAGTAAATGATATGGTAGTATACATTGTTTGCCTTCTAGAGAGGCATACATTAATTGCATGTAGTTTTTGACCAAAATTTTTTGTGGGTGTTTGTGATGATTTAATAAATTATGTGTGTTAGTTCTAATGGGTAATTATAGATAATTATAAGTTCAAATGAGGTATGAACCGTGAAGTAGAGTTTTTCTATACCTGAAATGAACATCTAAAGCCAAAATTATGAATGTTCGAAGTTTTTCGTATTTTAAACTAAACTAATTTCTGGAAAAATGATCATAATGCTTTACTTTAAACATTAAATGATACAAAATTGGTGGAATTTGAAAGAAAACTCATTGACCTACAATTTCATCAATCATGGCTCACCTAATTTATTACTGACTAAAAGATATGGTAGTATACATTGTTTGCCTTCTAGAGAGGCACACATTGATTGCATGTAGTTTTTTCCCAAAATTTTTGTTGGGGTGTTTTGTGTATGATTTAAAAAATTAAGTGTGTTAGTTCTAATGGGTAATATACGTATATTTAAGTTCAAATGAGGTATGGCCCTGGAATAGAGTTTTTTTTATTTCTGAAACGAACATCTTCAACTAAAATTATGAACGTTCGAAGTTTTTATTATTTACAACTACACTAGTCTCTAGTTAAATAGTCATAATGTTTTAATTTAAACATTAAATGATACAAAATTGGTAGGAATTTGAAAGAAAACTCATTGACCTACAATTTCATCTATCATGGTTCACCTAATTCATTACGTACTAAATGATATGGTATTATACATTGTTTGCCCTCTAGAGAGGGACACATTGATTGCATGTAGTTTTTTCCCAAAATTTTTGTTGGGGTGTTTTGTGTATGATTTAAAAAATTAAGTGTGTTAGTTCTAATGGGTAATTATACGTATATTTAAGTTCAAATGAGGTATGGACCGTGAAATAGAGTTTTTCTACATCCGGAAAGAACATCTAAAGCCAAAATTATGAACGCTCAAAGTTTCTATTATTTACAACTACACTAGTCTCTAGTTAAATAGTCA
>NW_006239880.1:33785-35738 GCF_000226075.1 Solanum tuberosum
AAATTGGTGGGATTTGAAAGAAAACTCATTAACTTACATTTACATCTATCATCGCTCCCCAAATTTATTGTGTACTAAAAGATATGGTAGTATATATTGTTTATCTTCTAAAGAGACACACATTGATTGCGTGTAGTTTTTCGACCAAAACTTTTTGTGGGTGTTTGTGATGAGTTAATAAACTATGTGTGTTAGCTCTAATGGGTATTTATAGATATTTATAAGTTCAAATGAGGTACGAACCGTGATATAGAATTTTTCTATACCTAAAACGAATATCTAATGCTAAAATTTTGAACGTTCAAAGTTTCTATTATTTACAACTACACTAGTCTCTGGCAAAATGGTCATAATGCTTACTTTAAACATTAAATGATACAAAATTGGGGTAATTTTAAATAAAACTCATTGACCAATAATTTCATCTATCATTGCTCAACTAATTCATTACATACTAAAGGATATAGCAGTATACATTGTTTTCCTTCTATATAGGCATACGTTGATTGCATGTAGTTTTTTTACCAAATTTTTTTGTGGGTGTGTATAATGATTTAATAAATTTTGTGTGTTAGTTCTAATGGGTAATTATAAATATTTATAACTTCAAATGAGGTATGGACCGTGAAATAGAGTTTCTTATACCGAAATGAACATCTAAAGACAATATTCTGAACGTTCAAAGTTTCTCTGATTTACAACTACACTAGTCTCTGGTAAAATAGTCATAATGCTCTATTTGAAACATTAAATTATACAAAATGTGTGGTATTTGAAAGAAAACTCATTGATCTATAATTTTATCTCTCATGGCTCACCTAATTCATTACGTACTAAATGATATGTTAGTGTACCTTGGTTGCTTTCTAGAAAGGCACACATTGATTGCATTTAGTCTTTTGGCCAAAAATTTTTGTAGGTGTTTGTGATGATTTAATAAATTATGTGTGTTAATTATAATGGGTAAACATAGGTATTTATCAGTTCAAATAAGGTATGGACCGTGTGATAAAGTTTTTCTATATCTCAAATGGACATCTAAAGCCAAAATTATGAACGTTCGTAGTTTCTCTTATGTACAACTACACTAGTCTCTGGTAAAATGGTCATAATGTTCTATTTTAAACATTAAATTATAAAAAATGTGTGACATTTGAAAGAAAACTCATTGATCTTTTCATTTATGATGGATCACCTAATTCAATACGTATTAAATAATATTGTAGTGTATATTGTTTGCCTTCTAGAGAGGCACACATTGATTGCATGTAATTTTTTGACCAAACATTTTTGTGGGTGTTTGTGATAATTTAATAAATTATGTGTGTTAGTTATAATGGGTAAATATAGGTATTTATAAATTTAAATAAGGTATGGACCGTGTAATAAAGTTTTTCTATATCTGAAATGAACATCTAAAGCCAAAATTATGAACGTTAGTAGTTTCTCTTATGTACAACTACACTAGTCTCTGGTAAAATGGTCATAATACTTTACTTTAAACATTAAATGATACAAAATATGTGGCATTTGAAAGAAAAATCATTGATCTACATTTTCATTTATGATGGATCACCTAATTCAATACGTATTAAATAATATTGTAGTGTATATTGTTTGCCTTCTAGAGAGGCACACATTGATTGCATGTAATTTTTTGACCAAACATTTTTGTGGGTGTTTGTGATAATTTAATAAATTATGTGTGTTAGTTCTAATGGGTAATTATAGATATTTATAAGTTCAAATAAGGTATGGACCGTGAAATACAGTTTTTCTAAACCTGATACGAACATCTCAAGCCAAAATTATAAACGTTCGAAGTTTCTCTTATTTACATATACTATAGTCTCTGGTAAAATGGTCATAATGATTTACTTTAAACATTAGATGATACAAAGTTGGTGGAATTTGAAAGAAAACTCATTGACCTACAATTTTTATATGTCATGG
>NW_006239880.1:35974-43834 GCF_000226075.1 Solanum tuberosum
TAACGAACCTCTAAAGTCAAAATTATGAACGTTAGAAGTTTCTTTATTTACAACTACACTAGTCTCTGGTTAAATGGTCATAATGCCTTACTTTAAACATTAAATTATACAAAATTTGTGGCATCTGAAAGAATACTCATTCACCTACAATTTTATATATCATGGCTCACCTAATTCATTATGTTGTAAACGATATGGTAGTATACATTTTATGCCTTCTAGAGAGGCACACATTGATTGCATGTAGTTTTTTTACCAAATTTTTTGTGGGTGTTTGTGATGATTTAATAAAATATGTGTGTTAGTTCTAATAGGTAATTATAGATATTCATAAGTTCAAATGAGGTATGGACCGTGGAATAAAGTTTTCTATATAGGAAACGAACATCTAAAGCCAAAATTATGAACGTTCGAAGTTTTTCATTTTTACAATATACTAGTCTCTGGTATAATGGTCATAATTATTTACTTTAAACATTAAATGATACAAAGTTGGTGGAATTTGAAAGAAAACTCATTGACCTACAATTTAATCTTTCATGGATCACCTAATTCATTACATAGTAAATGATATGGTAGTATACATTGCTTGCCTTCTAGAGAGGCATACATTAATTGCATGTAGTTTTTGACCAAAATTTTTTGTGGGTGTTTGTGATCGATTTAACTAATTATGTGTGGTAGTTCTAATGAGTAATTATAGATATTATAAGTTCAAATGAGGTATGGACTGTGAAATAAAGTTTTTCTATACCTGAAATGAACATCTAAAGCCAAAATAATAAATGTTCAAAGTTTTTCTTATTTAAAACAAAAATAGTCTCTGGAAAAATGATCATAATGCTTTATGACACACCCCAAAACCAGATGTGATGGCACGTGCCCAAACCCCACCGGACACGTCAGCCTAACACCCAAAACCCAACGATACAGAATTTATAAACAAGAATAAGATAGAAAGATAAGCGGAAGTCTTTAAATAAACTCAACATAACCCCAGAATTTGTTGTCACATGTACAAACCTCTAATACAGAATCTGAATAAAATATACAAGTCTCATAGTAAAGTTCTAGAATAGAACAGAACAGTAAATATAGATAACTTGAGGGCACGTCTGGAATGAACCGCTACCTCTCAAGTAAGTCTGGAAGCTCTAATCTGAAGATGAGTAATAAACCGGATCTGATAGAGCTGTCAACCTACACAACTGTGTAGAAGCAAGGGTGAGTACCAAAAGCAACAAGTACTCGCAAGTAACACTAAACTAAGCTAAACTAGCAGCTACAAACAACTCCTTTCAATCCCAACCGAACCAACGAAACTTCATTCTAACATTGAACCAACAACCTATACTACACAATTCATAATCAACAGATATATCCAACAGTATCTCAACATCAACCTCATATCCTCATATAAGAGCAAATAGATCATATATCACATGAAGAGGAGCAAGTAGGTAAAATCCACACACCACAGACAAAGATGAAGTCAAATGCGATGCAAATGCAATAATGATGTCATGTAGTCGTGATGCATGTCTGTCCTAAGATACACATCTGTTGACGTAATCAGACCGCGCTGAATACTCAAATCAGAACACATGGGGCCCACACATGGACCATGTATCACCGCCGGAACCAGATCCCATCGGCATCCAAATCGCTAGCCGGAGCTAGTCCATCTCATATATCTCTAGCCGGAGCTAGTCTCAACTGTGTCTCATATCCATCCATCCTCATATCAGTGTCTCAGAACTCATGCAACAGATAGTTCACACATGGGATGAATAATGAATATGCACATGTCATCAATCACAATCATATCACGATCACATCATAGTATTACACATCATCTGTCTCAACATCAATGTCTGTATCAATCATAGCCTACTCATGCTCTTCTATCCCCTCAATATCAGTTATCACATGACTTATTCAACAAATTCAAGTCACATATAACACATTTAGCTCGTTTTATTCCCCATCTTTCAATTACAACAATTTCAATCAACAAATAAAACTCATCCTCAATCCCCATTACTCCCCAACACAATTAGGAAAGTAGTCATGTGTAGTCTAAGAGTTTAACAAAGTTTAGAAGTCACTTGCCTCAAAACACTTCAACTAGTAACTCAAATTTGAGTTTTACCCTTCCGAGCACGCTCCAAATCACCACAATCTATTCATAAATGGAATCCCACAATAAATACGAATCTAACAACACCAATATAGTGAAATTTGGAGAAAAGGGTTGAGTTTTACCCTTCCGAGCACGCTCCAAATCACCACAATCTATTCATAAATGGAATCCCACAATCAATACTAATCTAACAACACCAATATCGTGAAATTTGGAGAAAAAGGTAAAATGGTCAAAAAAATCTTGTTCCGGAAAATATTCTCAAAATCTGGAAATTTTTAGTGAAAAATGTTCCCCAAGAAATTTAGAATCCAATAGTGAAAACCGTTTCGAAAAAGGAGTTGAAATGAGTTCACAAGCTTAAATTTTCTATTTAATTTGGATTAGGCAAAAAACCCCAAATTTTACAGTTGAGATCTGAAATTTTGATGTTAAAATCCATAAATAATCGATGGAAATCAAAGATATAAGTTGGAAATAACTTACCCAATGAATTCCTTGCGAAAACCCACTTGAAATCACCTATTTTCGAGCTCTCAAAGTCTAAAAATGGAGAAATGGGTATTTTTCAAGTTAGGGGAAAATGGCTACTGGTTTTGGCTTTAAAAAAAGAGAAAAGAAACTGCTGTTGCAGCTAAAAAAAACACAGCAGCTGCAACGCAATAATAACACCAAAGTTTAAGTCCCCGTTGGACCCTCGGGATTCCTTCGGAATCTCGTGCACACAAACTAAATATGTACCCCCACTAAACTCGACGTTCCGGACTCAATGGAACCGTCGGAATTTGAATTCGAGGACTCCTTGACCCGAAATTCAATAAGATGCCAAGAGACTAGTTTAACGCCAAAAAAATTCGAAACTCAAACGGAGCGTCTAAAAATTCAACCAAGACTCATTCTAGACTTAGAATCGCCTCCCGAAACCAACGGTACTCTCGGAATTTCAATCTGTTGAGCCTCGGAACCTCATATGTTAACCAAACTCAACTCTTTATCAAAATTTCACAACTTTAGCAACTTAGGACCTCAATTCTTCATTTCAACTCCAAATTCAACGCCGTAACTTCACACAGACCCGTTTCGACATTCTAAAACTGCCGGAATTGACGGAAATCTGATCCGACTCCCGAAACTCCAAATGACTCAAAAAAGCACTTTTTTTTAACCAACTTTAACTCATAAAAAAACTCAACTTCTCAAAAACTCAACTTTTTACCAACTTTTCCTCAAACCAACTTTACAACCACAAAACATGGGACTCGGGGTAACTACCGAAAGGGCAAAATAGTCATTTCCACGAAAAATCACCAAAAATGACCTTTCGGGTCATTACATCATTCACCACTAAAAACCATGTTCGTCCTCGAACATAAAGTAAAAGAAAGTACCTGAAGCCTCGAAAAGCTGGGGATATCAGACCCGCATATCATCCTCAGACTCCCAAGTCGCCTCCCTATCTGATCGATGCCTCCACTGAACCTTCACTGAAACGATGTCCTTGGTCCGGAGCTTGCGAACTTGTCTGTCCAAAATAGCTATAGGCTCCTCCTCAAATGTCAAATCTGGACTCAACTCCACCGACTCAACCGAAATCACGTGAGACTCATCCGGAACATACTTCCGGAGCATAGAAACATGGAAAACTGGATGCACGGCTGTCAAACTAAGTGGCAAGGCTAACTTGTAAGCCACCTCTCCAAGCCTCTCTAAAATCTCATATGGGCCAATGAACCTAGGGCTGAGCTTGCCCTTCTTCCCAAATCTCATCACACCCTTCATGGGCGATACCCGAAGCCAAACTCGATCACCCACCATGAACTCTAAGGGTCGAACCCTCCTGTCAGCATAGCTCTTCTGCCTACTCTATGTTGACACCCAATTTTGGACCTCCACAGTATATTTAACCATCGAGCTTCTTAAATTTCAAACGATTTGAAATAATTAATCTTTATAAAGTTCAAAATATTTTCAAGTTATTTTAAATTAATTTTCTCATTTTTATAATTTCTAGATAATATATATGGTTTTACATAATTATGTATATAATTAGTAAATATTATGAATATTGGAAAATCATCTCAAAAGACTTTATGCCTTACTTAAATTTTTTCATTAAATTTGTTTAGTTTAAATTATGGTTTTAATTTTGAGTAATTTAGTTTAGTTAAATTTATTATTTCATTCCAGTGAAATTAGGAAGTCCGTTAGTTGATTATATTAATTCATCTCATTTAAATTTTAGCCAATTTCTTTGCATAACATTCTTAATACACTTGGCTATTTTTATTTATAAATATACCCATTTCTATAATCCCAATTTCAATCCTTAAAAGATCGATTTTGGGCCTGCTTACTTCTTTTTTAGCAGTCCAAGTTCAATTTTCAGCAACCCAACAGCAAACCCGACCCACTCTTAATTCCTCCACTCCAATTTCCCAACCCACCCAACTCTTAATTACAATTCCCAGCCCACCTTTGCAAACAAAACAAGCCCAGCCCACTTTCTTTTTCCACAATATAATACATACAGCAGCAGTAACGTGCAACAATACAAAAAAATGACCCCAATCTCGTTTCTTCTTCCTTTTCAGCGAAACCCAAAAACCAAAGACCCAGAACAGCGCCAACAAACGACAACAAAAGAAGCAGCGAGGAACAGAGAGAGTACACTGTGATTTCTTTGTCTTCTTCTTCAACGTCCCTCTCAAATTGTACAGAAATCCAGCAGCAACTTTATCTCTTAGAGATTTTTGAATTTCAAATTCGAATTTGATTCTACTCTTTCATCCTTTCCCCCCAAAATAGCCCTAAATTCCTCCTATATAAACTCCTTTTATTCTTCATTATTAGAGGTTGGGGGATAGAGCCGGAAAGTAGAAGGGGATAAAGAGGGACAACTTACATTGAGTTGGAAAGAAAAAAAAAAGAAAAATAGAGTTGGAAAGGAGGCATTAGGAAGAAACAGAGAGAAATAGTAAGGAAATAGCTAGGGAACAACACTTATACACATAGAAAAATACATACGAGATAGGAAAAGACAACAGAAGCTCGGATTCTGATTTTCTTTTTTGTTCTCTGTCCACTGAAGCTGGTTGAAGTTTCATTCGTGGTGAAGGTGGAATCGCTCTCAAGCTCGTTTCGTCTCAGTCGCTGCCCAGAAAGAGGTAAACTTTCGTTAGCCTTTTTCCATTTATTTTTAGTCTTCTTTATGAGTTTTAGTTCAGTGTTCTAAAGAGGGTATATCTTTAGTATGTTGGAATCCTTTTGCATCAATGGATATTAGTTATGAATCTCTCTGCTACTTTATTTGTTGTTTGTATATGGTTGTTATGTAATCTTATTAAACGTTGAAGATTCTGAGTCTGGGAACTTTAAAGTATTTGTTTTAACATGTTTTGTCGTCCATCGAGTGTTGAATCGATTCAAGTGTGAAGTTCAGATGTGGTCTGTCCTTTACTGATTTGAAAATTCTCTTATGTGGTGTTTTTGTGTCTAAAGTTACCTCTAATTCCCAAATTGTTTATTTAGTGATTCATTGTCATGAGTTTCCTTTCAATATTATTTAGTTTCCGTTGCAGACCTCCCTCAGTTTATTTTTCGTCTCGAATCAACTTGGAGATGTCTCTGTTAGTTTAGCATTTTTAAACCTATAATGATTTCGAATCTGTCATTTATCGAATTAGGATTTCTGTGCAATGAGTTTTTGTATTGCATTCACTGTTTAAGCATGATTAAGAGCATAAGGAGATATTAGTTGTTGGAGGGGGAGTGAAATAATTACAATATGCCTCTTTTTGGTTTATTTCTACTCCAAATTAAGAAGTAATTATTTTGAGCATTTGATTTCCATGTTTGATTATATTTTTTGCCTATAGTTGTGCCTTTGTAAGGAATTCAAAATCAGCCACATGGGTTTCTTTTCCCTTTATTCTCATGTGCTACTTGGTTAGAGATCATGACCATGTTTTGAAATATTTTTAGTTTAGTGACCAAAGTCACTGTCTCTCAACATGTGGTATGTTTTATACTGTTTTGAACAGTAGCCAATAATGCTTTCATATCTTTATTGTAGGACATTTGCAATTATTCCTCTTTTCTAAATGCTTCCCCTTCCTTATTGACCTTATTTAGCACAGGTTCCAAAATTTTAAGCCATCTATCTATGAGATTTTGAGTTTGTCCCTTCTCTATTAAAAAGTGCTAAGTTGTATCTTTCCCTTAAAGGATCTTGTTCAATTAATTATAGAAAAGATTCAAGTTTGGTAGGTTGGGGAAATGCTTGCTGCTTGTGTTCTTGTTATTTGCTGTTACATTGTCTCAACATAGTAGCTAGTCTTAGTTGCTCTTTCTCTTGTATTAAATGTTTTCGTGCAATCACTTGAAAGATCTTTCATATACTAATTTGTTTTCCTCTTCTTTTTTTTGTATGTAATCTTATCCGAGTCCATTTGGGACTCCATTCCCGCATTTCGAGAGGGTCATCAAGGCTCCAATTCCGCCTTTCTTGAGTCGGCCAACCAAATGGAATCAAAGAACAAGTCCCTGAAAATTGATGTCACGGGATTGCATACACTAGTATACACCTAGTGTATACGGAAATGGGCCTAAAGGCCCCGTATTCAATTTTGTATTTTGTTGTTGGGCCTAAGCCCCTTTTATTTTAATTATCATCTTGTTAGTTTAGGACAGGTACTAAGGTTTGGGCCTTTGGACCCAAAACTGAAATTAAGCCCAAGTACTGGCCCAGGCGGACAGATCCAGACTTGGGACCAAAATCTTCTTGCCCTATCTCGTTTACTTGCTATTAGATGTTTTATGTGTTTATTTAATTTTAAGGTTTCCTAATCCATTCCCCAAAAGATAGTCACTTCGGGATTTTCTAAGGACTAAATAATCGTGCTTATTTTTTTACTCAAATTTTACTTAATAATATTTTTAATATTTCCCACCCCCCTAAAAATGATTTTAAGTCTTAATTGTTTATTCCCTCTATTTAATCAAGTATGTCTACCCTATTAAAATATTTAGCCAAATAATTAATTGTCGGATAACCACATTAGTGGACATTCTAGGTGCTTTTAAAACCTTCCTAGAATGTTAATAAGAACCTCAAACCCTTTTTTTAAAGTTCTCATTAGATTACTGTTTTAGTCTTTTGAAAACAATAGTTTTCTTGATTTTTCTCAAAAATTAAGTGGCGACTCTTAAACCAGTCCAAAATATATTTTTTAAAATAAAACACTCTGGGCAGTCAAGAGCCTACTCTGAATCACACGAACATGCTCCATATCCTCTCTAAGAATATCAGTACCAAGGGAGTCCACCTCCGCTGACTCAAACCATCCAATAGGTGATCTACACCGCCTACCATACAGTGCCTCAAAAGGTGCCATCCCAATGCTAGAATGATAACTGTTGTTGTAGGCGAACTCTGCCAATGGCAAGTGCTAATCCCATCTAGTACCAAAGTCGATCACGCAAGCCCGAAGCATGTCCTCCAACACCTGAATAGACCTCTCAGACTGACCGTCAGTCTGAGGGTGAAAAGCTGTGCTCATGTCGAGTCTAGTGCCCAAATCATGTTGTAATGCTCTCCAGAAATGAGAAGTGAATACTGAACCCCTGTCAGACACAATGGACACCGGCACTCCGTGTAACCGCACAATCTGACTAATATAAATCTGAGCCAACTTCTCCGCTGTATACCTCACTCGGAC
>NW_006239880.1:44124-45311 GCF_000226075.1 Solanum tuberosum
AACACATATTCGGTCCTCAATCCTCAATACACCCTCGGAGTCAATCTTAGCCTTCTTGGCTTCACCACTCATCACCTTGTCCCGGATGAGACATAACTTCGCATCCTCATACTGATGCTCTCTAATCTGCTCCATCAAAGATGAACGGGCCTCAATGAAGGCAAACACACCTCCACTCTCCTCAGAAACCCGAAATCTCACCATGCTGTCAAATAACCTCTGAACATCCCGAACCAAAGGTCGCCTCTCAACACTAATCGCGACAAGACTCCCCATACTAGGAGTCTTCCTACTCAAGGCATCGGCCACCACATTGGCCTTCCCGGGGTGATACAAAATGGTCATGTCGTAGTCCTTGAGCAACTCAAGCCACCTACGCTGTCTCAAGTTCAGATCCCGCTGAGTGAATATGTACTGTAGGCTTCTGTGATCAGTAAATACCTCGCAATGAACACCATATAGGTAATGTCTCCACAACTTAAGCACAAATACCACAGCCACCAACTCCAAATCATGAGTGGGGTAATTCCTCTCGTGTGCCTTCAGCTGTCTAGAGGCATAGGCTACAACCTTACCCTTCTGCATCAAAACACCTCCAAGTCCAACACCCGAAGCGTCACAATAAATAGTAAATCCAACACCCTCATCTGGCAAAGTCAAGACATGTGTTGAAGTCAATAGGGATTTGAGCCTTTGGAAGCTCGCCTCACACTCGGGTGACCAATGAAAAGGAACCGTCTGCTGAGTCAATCTGGTCAACGACGCAGCTATAGTAGAGAATCCCTGAACAAAACGCCGATAATAACCCGCCAAGCCAACAAAACTCCGAATCTCGGTAGGTGATGTAGGTCTAGTCCAACCCTGAACCGCCTCAATCTTGGCCAGATCAACCCTAACTCCATCCTTAGACACCACGTGCCCTAGGAAAGCCACTGACTCAAGCCAAAACTCACACTTAGACAATTTGGCATACAACTTCTCATCTCTCAACTTCTGTAGCACGGCCCTCAAATGACCAACATGATCCGCCTCAGTCTTGGAATATACCAAGATGTCATCAATAAACACAATCACAAAGGAATCCAAGTATGGGCGAAACACTCCATTCATCAACTCCATGAACGTCGCAGGGGCATTGGTGAGCCCAAATGACATCACCAAAAACTCATAACGACCATATCGAGTTC
>NW_006239881.1:0-114 GCF_000226075.1 Solanum tuberosum
ACAATTGACTATGTGAAGTCAAGCGATAATGTATCAGATCCACTAACGAAAGGCATAGTAAGAGAGGCAGTTGAAAGATCATCTAAGGGAATGGGTTTACGACTTAGGACAAGT
>NW_006239881.1:549-12006 GCF_000226075.1 Solanum tuberosum
GGTAAAGGGTTAATTGTGTGACATATGGTTGTCTAGGTATACACCAAAGCTCGACGGTTCAAAGATATCGCATCTACCGATTGACCGAGTATATCCGACATATGTTCACTACGGAAAGTCCAAGGGGAAACCTACTTATCCAGATGCAATTGATTCTTGCTTGTAAAGTACACACTCGTCCGTGCATATCTTATGTTATAACTATTCCCCATTAATGTGGGGGATTGTTGGGTATGTAGCAAGAGTTAATGGGAAATGGAGAGAAGATGAAAGAGGAACTTGAAAAGTTGGGAACTTGAAAAGTTGAGAACTTGAAAAGTCCTCTTATGCTTTATTGAAAAGACATTTGTCCATCATTGGTGGTGGAAAGAAAAATAGGGAGAGTTTAAATATAGAAACACTCCTATTAATTGTTAAAAGGGTTGGAAAGAGGGACCCCCCTCACGCCGTTGTCTTCGGCTTCGGCTTTGGATTTGGATTTGGATTTGGAAAAATGATCGAGAGATTATTTTTTGGACAAAGTTTGTTTTAATTATTTTAGTTAATTAATTAAATTAAATTAAATGGCCAAGGTTTTAATTAGTTAATTAATCGATTCAATTAATTAGTTAATTGATCCGACCCGACTCGGATCCACGTGCGACCCGTTTTATTTAAATTCCCCGCCCCATGACCGTTTGAAAGGTTGCAAACTTTCATGAATGGTCGTGACTCGTGTGGATTCTGAAGGATTGCAACTTTTCGAAACCAGTTCCTCTTGCCTATAAATACATTGATTCCTCAGACTTATTCCTTACGAATTTTCTGATTTCTTCTTCTTCTTCTGCACAAAATTTCTTCGTGTACTTTACTGTTGTTGAGTGGGTTCGCTGACACCAGAGTTTTGGGTATCAATACATTGGTGATTGAGATCATTCTATCCTGGGAGGACATATTCCAAATCAAACCTCGGATACTAGAGGTGAATAATTTCCTTAAGGGGACATTGTGTATTCCGTGGGCTTGATCTTTTTCCTGATTCTGTTTTTCCAGATTATGGTACATTTTTTACAGATTTTAGTTTTGTCAATTAATTTATGTTCATCTATTCTTACTGGTTTATTAAACTTTGGTTGCTTCGTGTTTCTGCAAAGTTTATTGAAATCAGTAATTCTGATTTTTAAACACAGATTGATAACAATTTTTTTTATGCAATGTTTGGTTTGTTGTACTAAAAATATTATGCATTACATAATTTTTTTTAGAAAAAATATTTGTTTACAAAAGTACCCTCAACAAATATAGTGGAAAGGATGTAAAAAAAGTTTTTGAGGGCAATTGTGTCTTTAATAATGCTAATGTATGCATTAGAACCCATTGCAAAACTAATGCATAGAAATAGATGGTATTAGTAATACACTCTTCAATGCACAATAGTTATGCATATGTTAGAAAAGAGTATCAAACAAGGTACTACTAATACATCAAGCTAATGCAAGCATTATTTTCACTAATACACTCTACCAAACGACCCCTAAGTCTTTTGTGTTATTAATGAAATCAAAAGAAAGAAAGAAAAAACAAGTGCGTTTCGTACGACGTTACTAATATGGCATGTACATCATATTTTGTTGACAATTTGAGTGGTCGAAGGAAAGTACTGTAAATAATAAAAAGGTCAAATGTTACGGTATGTAAATATTGTCTTAGGTTAATCAATATGTCATGCAAATTAAATCATATTTATCGCTAGAATTAATACTCCAAAAAGAAGATAAATATGATTAAGTGTTGAATATCATGTATCAATACAGAATCATATTCGACACTTAATCATATTTTGGAGAAGTTTGTATTGGTCAAAATTGCACTAGTAGCTTATTGAAAAGACCATGCAGAAGTGTGGTAGGTTGAGAGTACCACCGTCCACCGAGGTATCATGTTCGAAAACTTTTAATTTGGGAAAGTTAGAAGCCGTCAGATTACGTTTTATGTTACTCAAAAAGTTAAAAGTATTACTCGAAGGGTGTGTTTGGTATGAAGGAAAATATTTTCTTGAAATATGTTTTCTTCGAAAATCAGTGGATTTCTAACTTATTTTCTCATGTTTGGTTGGTGAGTAGAAAATATTTTTGATGTTTAGTTGGTGAATGAAAAATATTTTCTAGAAAATAAATTTATTTTTGGTTTGAGACTACAAAATACTCTTTAAAAAATAATTTTTGACCCAATGGCATAAAAATTGAAATTTTAAATTTTTTAATTACTTTTCAAAAATAATTTTTTTTTAAAAAAATTGACGGGGGTGGCGGTTGGGGATGGCTGGGGTAGGGCAATAGAGATGGCGTGAAAATTAAATTATTTAAAATCTGAAATATTTTTCAAAAACACTTTTTTTGATGGAGTGGCGCAGGGGGGGGGGGGGTTGGGGGGGGGGTAAAAAATGAAAATTTAAAAATTTGAAATGACGGGGTGGCTTGAATGGGGGATAGCGAGGGTAGGAGTGGGGGCGTAAAAAATAAAAATAAAATTGAAATATTTTTTGAAAATAATTTTTTTTTAAAATGAAATTTTTAACTTGTTACTTTTGACATATCAATAAAAGACAATAATTTTTTTTCATGTTTTACCTCAACATTAAATACTTATTCTCCAAATTATTTTTCAAGACCTAATACTAAACATCATTAAATAGGAATTGGTAAAATATCTATAGCAATAATTATTATTTTAAAGGATGTGCCAAATCAAACAGTGACAAATAAAATGAACGGAGAATATATAATTACCTTGAGTTAAGTAAACAAATCTGAACCATCCAATTTTTAATAGGACAC
This sequence comes from Solanum tuberosum, assembly GCF_000226075.1. Taxonomy (NCBI): domain Eukaryota; kingdom Viridiplantae; phylum Streptophyta; class Magnoliopsida; order Solanales; family Solanaceae; genus Solanum; species Solanum tuberosum. The sequence goes on from NW_006239881.1 coordinate 3,366, forward strand.
GTGTAACAAATCTAACCTACAAATGGAGGAAACGGAGGGATTGACATACTTAAAGTCAATTTTTCTTAAAGTCCGTCTCAGAGCCTGTTTGGGTGGGTTTTTAAGTTGGTCAAATTGACCTTTAAGTTAATTTTTTACTTATTTTAAGCCAAAAGTTAAAAGCTAGGTGAGGGTGTTTTTTTTTTTAACTTAAAAGCCCTTTTATGTTGATCAAATATATTACCTTTTTGCCCTTAATTCTTTTATACAATTCCCAAGATGCCTATATTGAATTAACTCTAACATCTCTTTCCCCAACTTAAAGTTTCACGCCCAACTTTTTCCTTTTATAAATAATTTGTGATGATAAAGAAATATGTGAATGATAGACAATTATTATTACTTATGAATGTAACTAAATCTTAAATCTTTCCTTTGATTTATTCAAATTATATATTTTTAAAATCTACAATAAGTTGCGCATATAAAATTAACTTAAATAATAAATTTATATTCCTCTTATAAATAATTTTTTATGGTAAAGAAATATGTGAATGATAGGAGAATATTATTACTTATGGATGTAAAATATAAATTAATTTTGTTTTAATTTTTTTAAAAGTATAAAAACCTTAAATTAATCAACTTTTTATCATGTTAACAGCTTTAAGAGTATTTCAGACATTTTGATAAAAAAAAGTGTTTACCAGCACTTATTTGCCAAACACATCAACAACTTTAACTGCAGCACTTTTATCCAAACACAAAACTATTTATTTTAAAAATAAGTTTCAGCACTTTAAAAAATTACTTTTTAAAAGTTACTTTTTTAAGCCAATTCAAACAGTCTCTTATTCTCCAATACTTCGTAAATTTTTCAACCACTTAAAGTATTTCGTAAATTTACGTAAATTGAAAACGAAAAGCCAATTTTTCTTTTAAGGAAACTTCCTGGTGATTTCAATTTATGCTACACCAAACCAACTCCTTCAAGTTTAAATGATTTATATATGACTTGTCACTACGTTTAAAAAATAAATAATTTTTTTTAATGTTGTAATTCTAAATTAAAGTAAAAATAAATATACCAAAATGTCATTTAATTTTGTGGACTTAAACATAAATATACCAAAATTATATATATATATATATATATAATGCAAATAAATTTTTACCCTCTCGATTGTCTCCAAGTTCAATCAAATGTTGATAACTAATTATCCCACCATATTACTAACCTACCAATAATTTGTTTGTCTCATTTGCCAAAATTAAGTGTTCGCAATTAGGCCACGACTCATGTATTTGGGAAGATTGAGTTTTACGTGTATTCAAAAAATAGAATTTTCATTTTAATTAGACTAAGTTGTAAGATTTAAATTTTCAAATGCCAATAAATTATTATTTTCTTGAGAAAAATATTTTTTTTTAAATAAAGTATTTGACCAATCAATAAAACTGCTTATAAATAAAAATAAAAACAGTTCTTTTGCTTTTTTGATTTTGGGAGAAATCTAAAAAAATTTGTTTCTTGAAAATAACAGAAATTTCATGGTCAAAATTTATTATTACTATTTTATTTTAAAATCAGTGTTTTATCATGAAAATTCAAAATTCTATTTTTCACTTGTAATGATTCCTAACTCTCAACACAATTACTAAATATTATATAATCACTGATAGCCAAATTATAACAGCAATACTTTAACTATTGAATTAAAATGAAAAATACTAAAATATCAAGTAATTAATAAAACGAGTGTTACGTGTATTCAAAAAATAGAATTTTCATTTTAATTAGACTAAGTTGTAAGATTTAAATTTTCAAATGCCAATAAATTATTATTTTCTTGAGAAAAATATTTTTTTTTAAATAAAGTATTTGACCAATCAATAAAACTGCTTATAAATAAAAATAAAAACAGTTCTTTTGCTTTTTTGATTTTGGGAGAAATCTAAAAAAATTTGTTTCTTGAAAATAACAGAAATTTCATGGTCAAAATTTATTATTACTATTTTATTTTAAAATCAGTGTTTTATCATGAAAATTCAAAATTCTATTTTTCACTTGTAATGATTCCTAACTCTCAACACAATTACTAAATATTATATAATCACTGATAGCCAAATTATAACAGCAATACTTTAACTATTGAATTAAAATGAAAAATACTAAAATATCAAGTAATTAATAAAAATGTGCTTGAGATACTTAAACTCTAGAAAACGATTGAAAATTCTTGATATCACAAGTAACAACTTTTTTTAGGCCCATTGAGTTTTGATGCGACTTTTCCCTTTGAATGCCACAATCTAGCAGAAATTGAACCATGCAATGTACATATTCAAGACTTTAACAAAAATAAATAAATTATCAAGAAAAAAGGAGCAGAAATTGAACCATGCAATGTGCATATTCAAGACTTTAACAAAAATAAATAAATTATCAAGACACTTCTTAGGCAACTTCCATGAAGGTTCCTAAATCCTAATTGTGCATAAATTCCCATATTCACACCTTCAAAAATTGAGTACAAGTGATTAGGAACTGTGTAAGGATAAATTTATATTATGAGTTTCAGATTTGTCATTAAATTCAAAAAGATAAAATTTATCGCAAATGATTAATATATATGTTTGAATAATATAAAGTTTTTGTTACTTAATCACAATTGATATACTAACATGTATTAATTTTTCTTAAATTATTTAATCACGATAAACTATATTGATTTAGTGCAATATATGCAAGTAAGTTTAAGTTTTTAGAAATCTCTAAACACTAGCACACATGTAGGGATAGATTTAAAATTTGAAATCAATAAGTTTTTACTGACTTCAAATTAATATATACAGTAATAATCACCATCATAACTAAATTTATAAATATATTATAATGATTGACATCATAGAGGCATTGCTTTGATCAATGATGGAGTTTAATTTTGGAGGAAGGTATGAAATTGAGTCAATTTAAATAAGCATTGAAAATCTTGGCTAAATTATGTAACGTAACTTTATAAGTTGCGCACTATAGTGCAATTGTCTCTAGAATTTATCGGTTCAATTTGATTATTTTTCCATTTTTTTCATATATTAAAAAAATGAAACCAAATATTATGAATTTTTAATATTTAAAAACCAAAACAAATGTCATTTTTTTCAAAACCGATTTAATTTGATTTGTGATTTGGTTTTTCACCAAAGCATGAAACCCCTAATTAGAAATATTCAATAATTTGCTTAATGTATATATGATCCGACCAAATAAATTATACTGTGGATTCACATAGTGACCAATGTCGTTTTTAGTTGTTTATTTTCTATGATCAGTGTAAACAGAATCTTTAGTTGATATTGTTAAGTTGTTGATTGTTAATAAACACGGCCGAACACACACCACTTTTGAAAATTAATAATTTTAGTAGTATTACTGATCAAATATGTATATTAATTAACATTGCTAATCAACTATGTACATTAATTAACATTACTAATAATTTATTTTATGCAAATATCGACCTTTATTTTGCTTGACCCTATTGTATAAATAAGTTGAATCAGTTGCCTTTTTAATTATAATCCTGAATTTATATATAACTTTTGTTCATCAACGTATAATCGCTTTTTAGTGGTTCTGCGAAGGTTTTTATTATTTTAAACTCCAAAATTCACTTACCTAGTATGACTAGACACAGGTGTCCGTGTTAGCACGAACTTAATATCTATTATTTTTTTGTTTCAATTTATGTGATATAGATAGAATTTAAAGAGTCAATTAAATTGTTAAGTATTGTAATTTATATCCTGTTTTTTACATAATTTTTAAATAGTATATATTACTCCCCTTGTCCAAATGTATGTAGCACATATAGAAATTCAAGAGTAAATCAAATGTTGTTAATCATTGAGATTTACTAAATTATAGCTTCCAAATTAAATAAAAACATGTTACTTTTTTGATCCATTTTATGTGGCATTGATTGATTAATTTCAAGAATCAGTTCAATTTTTTATATGTAAAATATTTTAAGTTGTCAATTATTATGATTTATAATATTTTTTACGCAATTTAAGATATATAAAAAATAAAAAAATAAGATAAATAAATTAAGACGGAAGAACCACCACAAATGGTTAAGTACATTAAATTTCACTTTTTACTATGCTGATTATATTGGAGCAGGATGAGTAGATCAGAAAAAAAGGATATCATGTCAGAAAAGAAAACATGCTCTCGACTCGTACTTACTAAATAACAGAATCAGTAGAAGATCCTCAAAGTTCCAAATAGGGTGGGGTAGGGTGGATTACAAAGTCCAAGCTTCATAGGGTATCAGCACTATCTGATAAAACCTTTCACACGTATGTTTCTTTTGCTATTACTATTATCCAGGACCGGAATGTGGCCCAAAACTTAATGTCTGTGGGTGGACCTTATATATAGGATAATTATACACTATCTTAATTACTCTCAGCTCTCAAGTGTTGTATCATACTTTTCTCCTTTAATGGCTGATGCTATGAGTAGAACAAGTCGCAGCAGTTTTGCCCATGGCCGAAACTCCATTAATGGTCAGATCAATTTCACAAGCATTACCATTAATATTAATTATTTTCCTCAACAAGAGCAATACATATTCATATCCCCTTCTTCTTCTTCTCAGTATCGAAACATGATGCTAATCTCTTTCATTTTCCCAGCTATGCTTCAGCTTCTCCAACTCAAGTACCAAACAAGTAATACGTCCCCCTTTGAAATCCACCCTATAAAAATGTATTTGGCCATCGCGAGTTTCCTCATTTACTGTATTGCCTACGATGGTCAGCACAAATACATTTCAACAACTTGGTCAAACTATGCTAAAATGGTTGGGGCTGTAATTGGTCCTCTCACATTGGCATCATATTCCTCTGTTGTTTACCCTCCATTTTCCTTCATTTTCTATTCAGCCTCTATCTTATACTCTGCAACTCTGTTGCTAAACATGACACTTCTCAAAGCACGATTATATCGCCTTTATCATAAATTCCTCAATTATTTTAACGAACCAATAACAACTATCACATTGTCAGTGTAATTTCACATATGAAATCTAGCGAAGATGATGCATATGCAGATCTTTCATCCCTATCTTGCGGAGGTAGATAAACTGTTTATTCATACTTGCTCAATTTAGTAAACTACGTTTCTATTACGTACGCACCTGAATGTTTTGTAATTTGTTATTTGGCTTGTAATAGTACTTTTCAAATGATTGGGAACTTGTCGTTCAGCTACATGTTGGACTGCCCATTATCTTAATACTACATTGTACTTCTGTTTTTGGATATCTCAATTTATGGATAATTTGTTCATAAAATTTTATATTCAGACACGAAAAATAAAGTTTATTGCTACTCTCTTCGTTCATGTTACACTATTTGACTTGACACAATACTTAATAAAATAAAAAAGACTTTTAAAATGTGTTATAATATCATTTACATATTGATTACCAATTTATCGGTTGATTATTAGTATAACACTGAGATTTGGTACGAAAAAAATCATTGAAACACACTTAAAAAGAAGGGGACAAACCAGAGGCATATCTAGGGGGGCCTGAATAGACATCTCTCCTGCAGTTAGATTTGTTATACGTGTCCTATTAAAAATTGTATGGTTCAGATTTGGGAATTTGTAGCCAAAGGCGAGCTAAATTTCATAGATGATAATGTATAATGCGATTTTATAATTATTTATTTATTTGGTAAGATTGTATAAATAATTGAGATCATTTTATTAATTATACAATTTATGGAGTTTTAATGTTTATGAAAAAAAATACAATATAAGAAGTCCAAATCGAATGTTAAAAAAAAAAAAAAAACTTTATCTCATAATTTCATATCATGGTTACATTTCATATCACATGGCTAAACGGATCCTAATAATTTCATATCACGATTGTATTTCATATCGCATAGCCAAACGGGTTCTAAGTCAATTTCTAATATTATGTTGAGTAAATTCAAAAATCTATTGTACTAAAATTAAATATATATTTTTATTCTATTTGTCAATTACTTTTAATTTATTTTTATTATTAACTATAATTATTTATTTAAAATATTATAAAATTCTTATAGTAACAAAGAGGAACCTTTGTTTTGAGAAAAAAATCAGAGACTCTGTTGGTCCCCTTTGCTCCCTTAGCAGCTAACAAGTAACAATGGAAGAACGTGTGCTTGGAAACATTTCCAAAAAGAGAGTCACGTGTTAAAAATCCATCGCTATTATCTTTCTCCTTTATTTTTATTCGTTATTTATTTCTAAAATAGTTTTTTACTTATCACTTTTGACATATCAAGAAAAAATAAAAAAATTTCACATTTGACATTATATACTTATTCTCGTATTTTTCCATAATCTAATACTACTAAACATTAATTAATAGATATAATGTGGTAAAATACATACATTAAAAACTGTTTTCTTAATTGTGTGTCAAATAAAACGATGATAAGTAAAAATAAACGAGAGAGTAATATTTACTATTTATCAAACATAGTATAATTAAGGCCATTATATAGCGTTGCTTGCTATTTCTACATCAAGAAGTCCAGTAACAGTAACATCTACAACCTGATTATGATTAATATTTTTGTATTAATTTATTTATCTTGCTTTTCTTTTTAGTTGGTTATATATTTAAAAAGTATTATATATTACAATAATTAATAACTTAAAATATTTTAAAATGACATAGGAAATTGTTTGTCTTTTTTAATTTTATCAACACCACATAAACTAGGACATAAGGAATCTACTATTTAAAAATACACATAATAGTACTATAAATTACAATAATTAATAATTTAAAATATTTAAAAATCATATAAAAATTTTGAGTGACTCTTCAAATTTATTTGTGTTTATATAAATTGGGACAAAAAGAAACATATATTATTTAAATTTTTTGTAAAAGTACTATAAATTAAAATAATAAAATACTATAATATTTTTTAAAAATTAATTGACGCTATAAATTCTATCTGTGTTATATAAATTAAAATAATAAAATACTATAATATTTTTTAAAAATTAATTGACGCTATAAATTCTATCTGTGTTATATAAATTAAAATAATAAAATACTATAATATTTTTTAAAAATTAATTGACGCTATAAATTCTATCTGTGTTATATAAATTAAAACAAAAAATAACATATATTGAATTTGTTCTAGCCCGGGCTCATGTAACTAGTTCTTATAATAGGACCCAATTTCAAATAAACCCTTTGAATTTAAATTGAATATTTATATTGTATTTTTTCTATATTTAATCCTCCGATGAGGTATATTCATAATTTAGTATATTATAGCATAATTATTAAAATATAAATGAAAATAAAAAAATCATCATTCCTTTCAATAAGAAAGAGAGAACAACAACAACAATTTTATTATAGTTTATAACTGAGATCTTGAGGAGATGTTGTTGTTTTCCGCTCTTTCTATTTTCTTCTTTGCTAATTTTATGCGAGGTACTAGTTAGTGTGTCTCGTGATCTTCTATTAATACTAAAAATAATTTCTCATCGGGGATACTTACAAGTAATAGAAGTTATGCCTTACCTTATCACTCCTAATGTGGTAACAAATATTTACTAATTAACATTATTGTTTCTCTAGCTAGTTAGTTGGGTGTTATGTTTTTTCTTTGTCAACTATATATTTATTTGGATCGATTTGTGAAATAAATAAATGACAAAAATTTTATTGATCGGTTCGTATCTTAGATGGAAAATTGAAAAGTGTTTTATATAATTTGTAACGAGGTTATTTTGAATACATTTCAAAAAATAAAATTTCATCGAAGAGAGTTATAATAATATACGAGTTGTACTTTATTTATATTATGTTCTTTTTATAAATATGATATTATAATATTTTATTTATATATTTTTATTTTAAAATATGACATTGATTACAAAATTTTATTTTTCCTCAGGTGCGTAAAAGAATGGTCTAATTTGGATCATTCCGTCCAAATTTCAACGGTAAACATTGTTATACATGACCTCCTCTATTGCACAAACAACGACGGTCTATCTTAGTTGATACTTTCTCTGTTCTTAAATAAGTGATGTTTTAATTGTTTTATTTTATTTTATTTTAAAATAAATGATAGTTTAAAATTTCAAGAAGAAATTGGTCGATCTTATTATTGCAAAAATTTTCCTATTTACATCATTAATTAGTTTTTTTCTTTAATTTTTTTTAAAAAGTGTGCTAAAACATCATTACTTAGTAAAGTAGTAACAATGAGAATGTAACTTAATGGGCCATATAATAAAGGCACAATACATAAAGTGGACCCTAAACTTGGTTTCGAATTTTAAGTATGACCTCTAACTTTCAAAATGCACAAGTAGACACTTCAACTATCCAATTCTTAAACAAAAAAACACGCGAATCCAACCTGGCATAATGCGTGATTGAGACGCAATTCAGGCGCGTCAGAGGTATTTTTCGAAGCCCACAACCGAGGCCCACAATAGTAAAAAAAAAACGAAAATGCTAATTTTACCCTTAATGAATCCCTTTTAAATATATCTTTATTTTTTTCAAATCAAAATCCCATTTTTCTTCTTCTTCTTCCTAATTTGGGGTGG
>NW_006239881.1:12306-44933 GCF_000226075.1 Solanum tuberosum
GGGGTCGAGGTAGGGGTGAAAAAAAAGAAATTTTGAAGTTGAAAATATTTTTTTAAAATAAATTTCAATTTTTTTTTGGGGTTGGAGGGGCTGGTAGGGGTTGGGTTGGGAAAAGAAAATATGACCCTACCCTTTTGTATTTTAATTTCTTTTTTTTTAATTATAAAATACGTATAATTACGTGGCAGTCACTGAGTGGCTCAATAAGCCACGTAGGAGCGTTTGTATATCACACAATTTGGCTGTTGGATTCGCGTGTTTTTTTGTTTAAGAATTGGATAGTTAAAGTGCCAACTTTTGCACTATGAAAGTTAAAGGTCATACTTAAAATTTGAAGTCAAGTTTAGGGTCCAATTTATGTATTATGCCTATAATAAAAGCATTAAAGTGCACAAGCTGATACAATTTTGTTTTTTACCACTTTAAGAGATGGGACCCACTATAGATTTATAGTACTACTTTTTTAGCAACAACGAGAAAAAGCATTAAGGTGGACAAACTGATACAAATTTTGTTTTTTACAACTTTAAGAGATGGGACCCACTATAGATTTATAGTACTTTTTTTTCTTAAAATATTATGGCCCATTCACTCTATCATATCGGTTGACCCTGTTTAGATCGGCTAAAAAGTCGACGAAACCTAATTTCTAATTATTTTTAATTTTTAAAAGTGTTTGATAAAATTAAAAGTAATTTAAAATAAGTTAAAAAATATTTTAAAATAGTTAAAAACAAAAAATAGGTCACCCCTTATTTTTTTTTACTTAAAATTTATTTGTTAAGCCAATCCAAATAGGAACACTCATCTCATCTGATCATATTTCTATTTAGTATTTACTCCGTTCACTTTTACTAATTATATTTTGATTTGACACATTTACATGATTATTTTACCATAATATTACTATTAATTGATGTTTAATATTAATTAGGTCTTAAAATATATTTTATGGAATAAGTAATTAATGTTAACGGTAAAATATATATATAAAAAATGACTGTCTTTTTTTAATATATTAAAAGTGACAAGTAAAAATAAAAATATACTTTTAAAATAGTAGACAAATATAAAGTGAACGGAGGGGGTATGGAGCTAAAAATGAAGTAGAACCTACCCTCTGAAAGTGTCTTAGGGGTCGTTTGATTAAGTATATTATTTACCATCTGAAAGTGTCTTAGGGATCGTTTGATTAAGTATATTAGTAAAAATAATGCATGCATTAACTTTGTGTATTAGTAATATCTTATTTGCTACACTTTTTCATGCTATATGTAACTAAACACTTTATTATATACTAAGGTGTGTATTACTAATGTCATGGATTTTTAGGTATTAGTAATGCAATGGATTTAATTGTTTGTGTATCTTTTACATCTTTTTCATCATAATTATGAAAAATATCTTTGTAAATAAATATTTTTATGCAATTCATGTTTATTTTTACACTTATCAAACAATGCATAGAAAATTATTTATGTATAATTAATGCAAGCATTACTAATATAACATTATTAATATACTGTATATAGCATTATTTTTATACACTATACTAAACAATCCCTTAACGTTATAACATAATTTACTTACTAAAAGAAACATGCCTCCTTGTTTTGAAGTGTACATTTTCTTTATTACACAAAAAAAAAAAAAAAAAGTGCCCTATCAAATATCCTATGAAAGAATACTCTTTTGTTGATGATCTTTGTGGGCCTAGCTCATAATTTTTCATTTAACATTTGTATGTACTAGAGTCTATTTTTCAATACTATTTAGTAGTATTCTTTTTGTTTTAATTTTTTTTTTGTTATATATTTGAAAATTATGGTTATATATTTGAGAATTATGTAAAAAAAATTATATATTACAATAATTAATGATTTATAATATTTAAAAATAACATAAAAGGATTTAATTTGTCTCTCCAAATTTTATTAACGTCACATAAATTAGGAGAAAAAAAATAATGCATACTCTATTATTTTAAAATGCACATAAAAAAATTATAAATTACAATAATTAATAGCTGAAAACATTTTAAAAACATATACAAAATATGATTGACTTTTCAATTTTATCTAAACCACATAAATTGGGATTGAAAAATATAACATACATTATTTTAAAATAACATAAAAAAATATCATAAGTCACGAAAATAAAAACTTCAAATATTAAAAAAATACATATAAAAAATTGTCTGACTCAACAACCGTGCTTAAGACAGGCTCATATATCTAAGGTATTATATGACTTGGTCAGATTCAGGTTCTGAAGCAAATTTAGGGATCAACAATAAAATATTACTTTACGGTTTTATAGAATGATTTTCTCAGAATCTTTTTCTTTTTGCTCTCTGTCTTCTTTGTAATTTCTTTGGGCTATAATATTATAATTTAGACGAAATTATTATTTATCTTCTTTTTCATTATGAGTAATTTGGGGATGTCCTAATATTTTGAGTCTTCTCCTATTCAAGGTCTTCCTAAGGAATTACACAGACCCCTATCATGACCCACCACTTTGTAATTAAAAATTCGGCATAAAAATAAATGGGAAGAATCTAGAGTTATGAAGAGGTTAGTGGAATACTCTAGAATTCCCTAGATCCTTACTTAAAAATCTCTAGAATTCCTTGGAATTCTCTAGACTAGTCGAGAGTTCTAGAAGGGGGACTAGATAATTTCCAACAAAACCTTAGAGTTCCCTAGAAAGTGTAGAGATTTCTAGAGGGGGACTAAAGTGTAATAAATATTATTTGCACTTTAGCCCCTAGGTTGTAGTATAGATAGATGAGACATTCATTTATAAGACATCCAACAACTTGTAAAGCATTCCACAAGCAATACAAAAGCCTTCTTCCAAAAGCTTTCTTGTTCTTTCTAAGTTTTTCTTTGCCTTCTCTTAGCGATCTTAGTCTTAAAGGCTTGCTTTAGCTTACAAGATCTTGCAAGAGTTTTCAGTAAGTTGTCAAGTGCCACACGGAGCTTTAGTGAAAACTCTAAGTCCATGACAACGTGGTATCAGAGCAAAGGTTTGTACTAAGGGAATGGCTAATGAAGAAGACGTAATCGCCGCTAGCACCACCAACGTCCGTTCGGAGGGAGGAAAGAAGAACCGCAAGGGAAAGAAGCACCAAAAGAATAGTGAGGAAATGCTGCTCGACCCCACACCAAGCGAGACGCTAACATCTTACCCATCTTCGACCACCGAAGCAAGTGACAATGCACTTGGCGAGGAAGCCATTGACGTCACCGCCGAAGAAGAATGGGTCGCAAGAGTTGAAATGGCAAGGCAGGCCGTGGAGATATTAGGTCGGCATTTGAATGTGGCCGATGGATAGTTCAAGACCTTCGAGAACTTCACCTTTGAGAAGATCAACAACATCCGCAAGGAATTGGAGGGACGTTAGTGTGCCGAGTTCGAGAGGAAAGAGGCTACCACTTACTTGGAGTGTCGGCTCATGGAGGTGTTGAGCACAATTGAGACCATGAAGGCCGAGATGAAAGCACTCAAGAAGGGGGTGGAAGTTGGAGGATCATCGTCGCTTGATCGATATAGGGAGGCCAAGGTCGAAGCTCCCAAGCCACCTATGTTCAAAGGCATCCGTGACGTGCAAGAGGTGGAGAATTTCTTGTGACATTTGGAGAATTACTTTAAGTGCAACAGGCTGAAATGTGACAAGAGTAAGATCAACACCGTTGTGTTGTACCTCTCGGAGATGTCCATGCTATGATGGAGGCGTAAAGAGTCGAAAATAGGGAAGAGACTTTGCACAATCGACACTTGGGAGCAATTTCAAGTGGAGTTCAAGAAGGCGTTCTTCAGTAACAATGTCATCTATGAGATGAAGCGAAAGTTTAGGGAGCTCAAGCAAACAGGCAGCATACACGCATACGTGAATGAGTTCATTATAATCACGCTTCATATTCCTAACCTTACATATGAAGATATGTTGTTCCACTTTATGGATGGGCTGTAAAATTGGGCCATGACGGAGTTGGAACGCCGACAGGTCAGGACTATCGATGAAGCCATCACGTAGGCTGAAGTTTTGACAGACTTCAGGCATGAAAAGCCCGACATAACCAACGGAGAGGAAGTGAGGGGTAGTCATGACCATGGTGGGGGAGATCGTGGCAAATTTGAGGAGCAGCGGCCACATCCCAAGAAGGATGATACCTATAGGTCCGATTGCAAAAAGTCTGGACGTCATGGTGACACGGAGAGAAAGACAGAAAAAAAAAAATAGTTGCTATATATGCGGTGGGTCGCATGGCTATGCAAGGTGCCCTGAACTGAAAAGCGTTGGTGCTAGCTATCCTACGAAAGCGGAAGGAGAAGAATGCATATGAGCAAGGAGACGACGCATATATGACGCATTTGGGCTTGATAGGACTATCCGGAGCCATCACGAAGCAGACGGGGAAGTGGAAAGAATACGACACACAGTATGTTGAGATCACGATCAATGGAAGACCTGCTTGTGCTATGGTCAACACCAGTGCAAGGACCAATATCATGACCAAGACGGCAGTGACAAGGTTGGGGCTGAGTTACAGTCCAAGTAACGCCCAACTCAGAACGGTTAATGTACAACCGACTCTTGTGAGTGGAGTCGCACATGGAGTAAGCATCACACTAGGCAAATGGCAAGGTAAAACCAACTTTACTGTCACTCCTTTAGATCTCTTTTACATAATTCTTGGGCAAAAGTTCTTCCAGCAGTGCCACACGGTGATTGATCCTTACCTCCAACAACTTTTGGTCATGGAGCAAGGAGGAACATGTACGGTGCCCCTGATTAAGATACCAACGATGGAAGGGAAAGTTTGACTAACGGCCATGCAATTCGAGAAAAATCATAAGAAGAAGGAGTCAATGTATAGCCACCATTGTATGTTTGAAAGAAGACAATGGTGCTAAAGGGTTCTTGCCACCACACACGAAGAAGGTTCTAAAAGAGAACAATGTCGTGATGCCAAAAAAAAACCACCAAGGCGCTTGCCCCCTAGGAAGGAGGAAGATCATAAGGCCAAGCTAGAAGAGATAAAAAAGCAGCTGAAAGAGTTGCACGAGGCCTTGATCGAGTCAATGGACTATTGGTCGCGCATGTGAGAAGACAAGACTCGATTGTCTATGCAGCGGCGATGCGACGCGGTCGTCGCATCAATAGGTGGGGGAGAGTGTCATAACCCACCACTTTGTAATTAAAAATTCGGCATAAAAATAAGTGGAAAGAATCTAGAGTTATGGAGATGTTAGTGGAAGACTCTAAAGTTCCCTAGATCCTTCCTTAGAAACCTCTAGAATGCCTTGGAATTCTCTAGACTAGTAGAGAGTTCTAGAAGGGGGACTAGATAATTTTCAAGAAAGCCTTAAGAGTTCCCTAGAAAGTGTAGAGATTTCTAGAGAGGGACCAAAGTGTAATTATTAAAGGGACTTATAAAGTAAATATTATTTGCACTTTATCCCCTAGGTTGTATATAGTATAAATAGATGAGACATTCATTTGTAAGGCATCCAACAACTTGTAAAGCATTGCACAAGCAATACAAAAACCTTCTTCCAAAAGCTCTCTTGTTCTTTCTAAGTCTTTCTTTGCCTTCTCTTAGCGCTCTTAGTCTTAAAGGCTTGCTTGAGCTTACAAGATCTTGCAAGAGTAGTGAGTAAGTTGTCAAGCGCCGCACGGAGCTTTAGCAAAAACTCTAAGTCTGTGACACCCCACTCTCAAAGAAAAGAGTCTTAAATCTAGACTAAAAAAGTGTCTTAGTACACAATTGAAATTAAGGGCCCGTTTGATCATGCAATATGAAATTATAATTTAAAATCATGATATAAAACTACGAAATAAAGTTGAAGTTTTATTTGGGCATGCAATTTAGACTTTTTACATTTTAAAATTTATTAAAATTATCTCAATTCTTTAACAATCTTATAAAATAAGAAAAACTTTATAAATTACATAATATTCTCCTTATCTCCTTATTAATAAGCGGCACCTGCTTCATTAATAAGGGGCAATTTGGTAATGTTTTGTAATAAGGAAATTTCGTAAATAGTACTATAAATTACAATAATTAACAACTAAAAATATTTAAAGGACATATAAAGAATTCGATTGGCTCTTAAAATCTTACCTGTGCCACATACAAATTGAAAGAATAAAGGAAGCCACATAAATTGGAACAATAAAGGATGTAACTTGTACTATTTAAAAATGGTGTGAAAAGTATTATAAATCACAATAATTAATAACTTAATAATTTAAAAGACATAAAAACTCTATCAATACCACATAGATTGGGATAGAAAGAATAACATATGTTATTGAAAATTACATTAAAAAATACTATAAATTATGGAGTAATAATTAACAACTTTAAATATCTAAAGAAACTCCTAAAAATTGACTGACACTTTAAATTTTATCTGTGTCACATAAATTAAAACAAAAAAAATATATATATGTTAGACCCATGCTATTACAGGCTCTTGTAATTAGTACTATCACAATGCTATTCTAAAAAAGTATTGTCGATCTTCTCACGTTGAACTTGCATTTTTCAATCATATGACCAAGAAGATGAACCAACATTATTACTTTTAGTCATTTGTTGGTCAATTTAGTTGGCAAATAAATTTGAACAAAAATAAAGTATTTGGTGAATGTAAATGGTAAAGTAGGAAATGATTTAAAGTAATAATAAATTTTATTTGTTATTTAGAACCTATTTGGCATTATTATTGAAAGGTCAAAAGTAATTATTTTTTTTAGAAAAAATATTTCTTTTAAAAAAATTTATGTGTTTGGTAAATTTTTAAAACTGCTTTTAAATAGAAGCACAAATAGTTTTTCTGTTGTTAGGAATAAGCTAAATATTTATGCTTCTTAAAAAAAGCAGAAACAGAATAAAAAATTATTTATTTGAAGACTAAAATATCCCTTTTATATATACATATTTTCAAAAATATTCCTTTTATATATACATATTTTCTAATATATCCCTTATTAATTATAGCATATGTCATAATGTCAATCAGTTTTCTTAATAGACGTGTCAATTTAAAAATAGAGTATTTATTATTGGACCGTGGATAGATTTAAAGGGCTTACCAAGAAATTCCTTCTCATAATGATCGGATGAAACCTTCCTTGTATTTCGGTTTGTTATTACTCCCAAATAGCATATATGTCATACAGATTCAAGGGTCAATTACATTAAATATTGTTATAATAGGACTAAATTTCAAATAAACACTTTAAATTTAAATTGAATATATATATATATATATATCTTTTATATTGTAATAATAATAATTATTATATTTACTCCTCATTTGAGGTATATTCATAACTGTCGACTGTTGTTTAATTGGGAACAAGATAATCAAAATTAATTATTTTAGAATAAGTTATCCCTATAGTCGGCCAAACCCAAGCATTTAGACGTGTTAGTTTGTTCACATTTTACTTGTTTAGTATTTAAAAAATAGAATTTTATTTTTATTGATCATTTAAATCTTTAAGTATATAAAAAATAGACGATTATTTTTTCTATTATACCTAGTAGCGGAGTCAAGATTTTCAATAAGGGGGTTCAAACTCTGAAAAAAATAAACACACAAAGTAGTCGAAGGGGGTTCAACATCTACTATATATACGTAAAAAATTATTTTAACTATGTATAAATCATATAATTTTCCGCCGAAGGGGGTTCGATGAACCCCCTAATTGTAAGGTGGCTCCGCCACTGATTATACCATCAACGTTAACTACTTATTTTTCAAATCATTTTTCAAGTCTAACTACTTATTCCTTAAATCATTTTTCAAGATCAAAGACGTGCAAAGTTTGAAATGGACAAATAAAAACAAACGAAAGAAGTATTTTCATTGTGGGCTCGAAGTAGAAAACTGAAAAGCTAAGCTGTTTGGGCTACCAAATTGAAGCCCATTTAGTGCTATTATTGGGTATTGAAAGCCCAGAGAAATGCAATTACATAAAGGATCGTTTGGTTGGAAATAAGTTATCCTACTATGTATATATGATAACTTATCTCATCACTATGTTATAAATGGTGGGATAAATAATCTAAGGAATACGTAATATCTTCAATCAAACGTAAAATGAAATAATTCTACATTTTATTCTAAAATTATTATACCTTATATCACACCAAACGACTCCTAATTATTATAACATAATTATTAAAACATTAAATAAAAAAATTGAGTTGTGCCTTTCAATAAGAACGAGAGAATAACAAAAACAACAAATTCAATGTGGTCTTATAAGTGGGATCTTGAAAGGATAGAGTATACATCGACTTTACTACTATAGTGTGGAGGTAGAAAGATTGTTTCTGAAATACCCTCAACTTACATAACACACATCAAAATAGTCCAAAGAAAAATACGCAAGTAAAGAAAGACATTGTAAATATTAGAGAAAACATAACATATCATTCAAAAATACAAAAACAGTAATAATAACCAACTAATGTGATAACTTAATAAGCATAATACACCAGGAATAACAAAAAAAATAATTAATATTTAGGAAGGGAGGGAGTACAGTTTAAAGGGCTTATCAAGAGCTTCCTTCGAGGAAGGATCGGAGGGGGAAAGGGAGCCTTCTTTCCATTTTCGTAATAAAGTGAGATTTAAAAAAAAAAAAAATTGAATGGAAAACCATTGGTGGAAGGTGGAACTTAAGGACCAAAAATTTCGCTTTGCTTCCTAATGTCTCAATGAATATTTATTCACCTTATTATATAATTAAAAGAATTATACAGCAAACTTACCTATTCCCAATAAACTTTTCATAGGAGACTTGGTAAAAACTCTCCGAACAATATGATACTACTCACGTACAGGATCAATACCAAGTGTTTAATAACATTTATTTTAAACATCACCACATTTTCTTTCAATTGAATTCCTATAAAATTGATCAAATAATATTTTTTCTTGGAGATTGATGTGTACAATTAAAGATGATATTGTTTATGTAGTTAATTTAATTACTTTATAAACGAGTGAGAACAAATATAAAAAACACAAAATTTAAATTGAAAGTATTTAATTAGAACATTTTATTAAGAGTTGAGATGTTCAATTGAAACAAGGCTTAAATTTGAATCAAAAGTAACAGTATGAATATTTTTGGATCAAACTATTAATGACACAAATATTTTTATATTAAATTATCAACGTAAGACATTTTGTTCGATTTTACATAATTTAAGAATTTTCTTAAAACACTTTTCCGATTTTTAAAATATTGTTTCTGTTTGTCTTTTTAGTTCTTATAGAAAATTTATTTTAATAAATTAAATTTTGAATAAAGAATCTTCAGTTCCACACAAAAGCATAGTGAAGGAACGAAATATATTGATTAGGAGTATTGACTTGACGCATCCCTTAAGAAATAATAAATATTAGGGGTAATATTACTATTTTATTCTTTGACTTTATTAAATTTAATACTTTGAAAAATGTATTAAATAATACTAATATTTGATAGCAAGGATAAAATAGACATAAAAAAATGATCTCTTGATAATCTAAATTGAACAAATATTGTTGGAAAACTATTTTTAGTATAGCGAATTACTATTGTTGGAAGGAGGGAATAATAGAAAGAAATAGAAATATGCATACTCAACTTCCCTGAAGGTTCCTAGCATAAATTCCTAGTAGTAGTAGTACATATGAACTGTGCAAGAATAAATTCATATAATGATTTTCAAATTGGTCACTAAATTCAAAAGGTGAAAGCAAATGATTAATATATATTCATAATTGATTAATATGTATTATACTTTATCAAATTATTTAATCATGATAAATTATATTACTTATTGCAATATATACGAGTAAGTTTAACCTTTTAGAAATCTCTAAACACTAGTAAAACTGTAAAACATTTGTAGAGGTAAATTTAAAATTGATAAATTTCTACAATGAAATGAAAAATATATTCAATAATAATTGACATCATAGTTAAATTTATAAATATTCAACAATAATGACATTAAATTAATCTATTTATAAATATTATAAATATACCATAATAATTGGCATCATATATAATTATAGATCACCCCTAGATATTTGATACTTTTTTGAAAAACAATAATAAAAAATCCAGTAACACTGGAAGTGTTCTATATCATAAAAAAAGTTTAAATCCAACACATAAATAGAAACTATCCATCAAAAAATGGGCTAACAACACAAAAACCAACTTATTGCCCATTAGCACTACAGCAAGAACAGAAGCCTGACTAACAAAAAAAAAATCCTTATCAATTTTAGCTGTTATATTTGGGATTTGTCTCTTATCCAGAATGAAATAATAAAATATAATATATATATTATGAAATAATACATAACAGCCATTCAAACAGTTAGAGAAAAAATGAGAAAACTTTAACAAATTACAAATATGAAGTTGCACCAAAAAAGAGATTAGATTAAATTAAATTAAAATAAATAAGAGTAATCAATCAGATGGTGGTACTGTTAAGTGTTAATCACAAAAGTCTGGACCTAGCAGTAAAAATTGACCCCACACAGTGAACATGGAAATCAAATACCATCCGTTCATTTTTATATTAAAGATTAATGATTTTTCAGTTTCTCTTTTTCTTTTCTTTTTTTATTTTTTAAAAATAAATTTTAAAGACTTAAGATTTATTTTTTTAAAGAACGTTCAAATATTTTTGGTACTATCAACTTTGAGTATTATTTAAATAAATTAGAGTACATATGATATATACGAATCAAAGTTTATTTTCAATTAATTTTTGTATTGTTGATTGAACGAATTAAGAAGAGAAAATATAGCGTGAAGCAATAGAAGTACCTATTCACAAACTTTTTCATGTTGTGAAGACTTAATAAGTTATGAATAATTATTTTATGAGATTAATTAGTCTAGATTTTAAAAGGAAAAAAGAGAGTAAAATATTACTTGATGATTGTCTCAAATTGCTTCAATGACATTGATGGAAAACGAGGTGAAAATAACGTACCTATTCACAAACTTTTTCATGTTGTGAAGACTTAATAAGTTATGAATAATTATTTTATGAGATTAATTAGTCTAGATTTTAAAAGGAAAAAAAAGAGAGTAAAATGTTACTTGATGATTGTCTCAAATTGCTTCAATGGCATTGATGGAAAACGAGGTGAAAATAACGAGGACAAGAAAGCGGTGAAAGAATTCTTTTTATTTTTGGCAACCAAATAAAAATTCTAAACAAACTCTTATAATTAATTTAGAGTTTAAGTTATAATAAAATATTTTTTTGTTATTTTTATTTAAATATTAATAATATATGAACACATTATAAAAAATAAATATTTCTAAAAATAAACTGATGATATAATTTTCTTGTCTGGTGTTTGTCACGGAAGAGAAGTTAATCTCTTATTATTTTGCTTATTTCCAATTAAACACCAGAGAAAGGGTGATGCCCGAGGAGCAGTGCCCACTGCCCACTGCCCACTCTGTGAATATAAAGTTTTTCCAATTGATTTATTATTTTACTTATTTAAATTGGACATTTTTTTTTAAAATAAAAGGAAAATTATAAAATTTATAATATTTCAATGAAGGTGAGATTTTTAGAACTTATGATCTTAAACATGTCACGATATTTATGTGGATATAAAAATCTTTTATCTAATTTTCTCAAATTGGACAAAAACACTTAAAAATAACCATAATAAAGTGAGTTTTAAAAAGAATAATACTGAATTGCTTTGGCAAACGCAGTGTTGAAACCTTACGACAACTATAAAATTCATCAAGAGTTTTCTACTCGAGATCAGCGTGTGTAATTAAAGAAGATGACATTATTTATATATGTAATTTAACTACTTAAAGAACGAATGAGAACAAAAATAAAAATAAAAATTTAAACTAAAAGTATATAACTAGAACATTTTATTAAGATAAGAGTTAGAGATGTTGAATTAAAATAAGGCTTAATTTGTCTATCTAAATAAAATATCTAAA
Source organism: Solanum tuberosum (assembly GCF_000226075.1). Taxonomy (NCBI): domain Eukaryota; kingdom Viridiplantae; phylum Streptophyta; class Magnoliopsida; order Solanales; family Solanaceae; genus Solanum; species Solanum tuberosum. Next base: position 24,338 of record NW_006239881.1, read on the forward strand.
CAAGTTTAAGAAATTTACGACTGTATGTATTAAACCAAGTAGAAACACTTGCTATCAAAAAGACTTCAGCATAATAGCAAACACGCTGTGGTACCGTACATGAACAAATTTGGTTTCCAATAGATCATGACTATTGACATAAATAAACTTTTTTAGCACTTGTGTACACTTTCATTACTATTATGTGGAAATATTTTTTTTAAAAAAGATGCGGGGATCACGCAAGTATGCCTAGCAAATTCTTCAACTTTCAAGATTCGTCCACTTTAAAGTTTCACAAATAAAAATGTGTATGGGACTAAAAGGGTGTGTTGTGTAATTTTAGGTTGTTTGACTTCATTTTCTTTTGTGTAAATTCTTCCCTCTAATGTGGATTATAAAAAAGAAACTTGAGAAATTTTATGGGTGAAAGTTTCTAACTAGAGAATTTAAGTTATAAACAAAAAATCAATGGAGTTTAGCTCTAAAGCGATTAAATATGTGATTTTCATGTGTTTTAGACCGTAAACGAATTGAAACTTCAAGAAAGTTAAAATTATGATGAAATCACTTGCATTAGTTTTTTTTTTAATTGAGGTAGGTTATAATTAATTGGAGTTAAACTTTACTTAAATTCATGTATACATTTGAGCTAATTGCTTGTTGATTTGTCTTCAAACATATTCAATTTGAAAATATGATATGGGTGGATGCAATTGTGCAAATGTTTTGCATTGAAAGATTATAGGACCCCACAAAAGGATGTTTGTCATGCACAGAAGATATGCAGATGGGTCCAATTTGTAGAATTCAGTTGATAATAAATAGTATATCCTAGGAGTACTCTATAATAGAGTAGCTTAGGGTCAAATTTGTGGGTCAATTAAACTGCAGTTTGCATATTATTTTCCTTTTCATTAATGGCCACGTGGAGTTGAGAAAAGGTTCTAACTAATTTGCTTTCAATTAATTATATTCCCTCTATTTTATATTAATTAAATTTTTGGGGTTTTTTTTTAAAAAAATAATTAAATTATTTAAAGTTTAAATGAATATTTAATTCTTTTAATACATTTATCCCTTTTTTCTATAGAATTTGAATATTTTTTAGGAGATAAATTGCACAGCTTATCAAGTTATATTTATAATTGGTAAAAAAAATAATAGTAGAAATATGATTTAAATTATGTTCTTGAGTTTTTTTCTTAATAAATGCGCATTGCCTCACAAATTCAGTTAATATGAAATTGAGAGAGTAATAAATAATATTATAAATTACAATAATTAACAATTTAAAATATTAATTAATTTTTTTTAATTAACTCACAAAATTTCACTTATGTCATACAAATCCGGACATATGAATAACATATATTATTTTAAAATTACATTAAAAGTATTATAAGTCACAATATTTAACAATTTAAAATATTTTAAAATCGAACAAAAAAATCACTTGACTCTCCTAAATTATACATGTCATATAAATTAAAACAAATAAAATAACCAATAAGCACCGATCTTTATATCTAGTGTAGAGTAGAAATTAAAATGTGCATAGGTAGCCAATATTTTAACAAAAAAAGAAATCACATTTCTTCGGACACAATTTCCATGAAGGTTCCTAAATCTGCATAAATTTCGAGCATAGAGCATATTTCACACCTTCGAAATTAGAGTACAAGTGGTATGTATAAAATGTGTAAGAATAAATTTATATTATGAATTTTAAATTTGCTGCAAATTTAAAAAGGTAAAAACTTATTACATTAGGTGTTTACGTTAAATGATCAATATAAACATGCTATGTATTTGAATAATATAAAATATTCTTTTACTTAGTTATAAATTAAAAATTAATTAACATGTTTGTGACTTTTACCTTGGTGTAATAACATGCCAGTAAATTTTACTTTATAGAAATCTCCAACCATTAATAAAATACCTGCTGTCTGCTGATGCAAATTTAAATAAAATTCAAAGCTGAAGAGTTAATTATATAAATAAAACTAGAGCGAATTGAACAAGAAGGGCAAATTGGTCAAATGACCAACTGACCTAGCTCCTCTGTTGTGTTACAGTAATACACACTATCTTCCTCCCCTAATATTAATTAGGATAAAATTTATGGAATAAGTAATTAATGTTAACGGTAAAATATATATAAAAAAATTGATTGTCTTTTCTTAATATGTTAAAAGTAACAAGTAAAAGTGAAAATATATTTTTGAAATAGCAGACAAATAAAGTGAACGGAGGGTGTATGAACTAAAAATGAAGTAGAACCCACCCCTTGAAAGTGTATTAGGAGTCGTTTGGTAAAGTATACTAAAAAAATGAAAAAGAAAGAAAATAAAAATAGAAGAGGGGTGGGCAGATGGGAGGGAAGTGGTGCGGCTAGTGAGTGAAAAGTAAAAGTGTGCAAATTGATCCACTTATTCAAGTGTCAAAATTTGAATGGAACCTCATATAACTATGGTTGATTGTGGCGGGACGGGGTGGTTGCGGGGTAAACCCGCTAAGATCTCAACCCGCCCCACTCCGCCTCACATAACATATTTTGTTATTTTCAATCCGCTCCGCCCCACCCCACCCCATCCAACTTATTTTGTAAAAAGCATTTCAAATAATAGTCTCAGTAAGTTTTCAACTTAAGAAATTAAAATTTTGTTAGCTGTTACTCGCTAAAATTAACATGTTATAACATATTTTAACATTACAATGTTTTATAACTCTTTTAGATATGTCAGCAACATTTTTTTTGGTAGATTTGAATTGGTTACATTTGATGTAATAACAAAATATTAAATGCAAGTAGTGAGATAATTTTTTCTTCTTTCTAGTTTCTTAGCCATTCAAAACAGTTTACGTAAAGAAATTATTTTAATAAATAATGTTCTATCACTCTTATAACATGTAAGAAGTTAAAATTAAGTTTGAAATCACATATACCCGCAACCCGCCCCGCCCCACATTAATTTTAAAAAAAGCCACTTCAACCCGCCATGCATCCCACCCATCCCGCACAACCTCAAACCCGCCCCGCCCCATTGCCATCCCTGAATATTCGATTTAATTTGCAAACTGTCTCAGCCAAACATAATATCATACCACCAAGTTATCATTGTGTAACCATGAGTTCCTTCTCATTTTTAATTTTCCCAATGTTTCATCTTTTATGATGGTTTTGACTGTTGTGATAAAAGTTTGGTAAGTCTTTCAAAAGATGTTTAAAAAAGCAGTACTACTTATTTGTCCATTGTGATTATGCCTTTTGTCTTGATGCTTTAGTCGTCATTATGAAATTCGAATTCTTAACTTTTTAGCATACATTTAAATTTTATTTTAGGCTCTTTCCAATAATTATAATAAAATTAAATTATTTTTATGATGAAGCAAACTACTGCAGTTAGCTCAATAGTGGATGGGGGATGGATTAATTTGAAAGAAAAAAAACTCAAAGCATAGAAATGAGTCGTGAATGGGTTAAATGAGATGAGTTATTAATGTCTAAGCTCATCACGTGTTCTTCGGTTAAAAATAAGGATAAATTAGTGCAAAATATAATGGAAAGAATATATTTGAATCAAAAGTATAAAGAATGGTATATTTGAATCGAAAATATAACGAGACGTATATTTAAATCATTGTCAATAGTACATGTGTATATTGACACTTCTCCGTATACCTTATCCTACATTTTTGCAAGAGGTCGTTTCTACGACTTAAACCCGTGATCTCTAATTCCTATAGAACCTATCACTAAAATATTTCTAAAGGGGAATAAGGCTATAAGCAGAACAAAAAGGGGTTTCGTTAGATGTTTTCTATGAATGATAAGTATGTACAGTAAGTAAACTGCTTACGGTTCTTCGATCATTTCACAACCAAAGTAATTCTTTTTTGATAAAGGAACACTCATCACTGAAATGGCGAAATATAAAATAAAGAACAACTTCAATTTCAGAGTGAAAAGATCGGATAAAAAAAGGTATTGGACTGTTTTAGCTCTAATTTGATTTGCTTTTCTTCAGTTTATGCATATAATTAGTATAATTCTAGTTTCTATTGCGTTTGTTACATTAGTCTAATTAGTATATGTATTGTATTGATAAATTCGTTGGTGTTTGATGATTTAAACAAATTGGTAAGTATTATGATTGTTATTATTGACAATTGATTTAGGTGTGTATTGATAAACTTTATTATGTGATACATAATAATTTTGTATTCAAATTATTGTGTTCTTTATTATGACAGATACATTAGTTGTGGAAAACTTTAACAATGCTTTTGTTATATGACTTAATGTAATGCAAAATTTTGTACAACTATGTGCTAGTTTGCTTCAGTGATGAATGTGGGTGGACTTTAAGGTCTTCGTGCAGAAAGAAATCTGATGTATTCAAAGTGAGGTACTTTAACAGTGAACATACGTGTCCGATGCGGGATAGGATACTTACAAAAGTACAAGCAACATGTGGATTTATTAGTGGTGTGACTGCCCCCAAGTTGCTTAATCATAAACGAATTCATACGCCGCAAGATGTAATTGAAGATATTCGAGCAATATATGGGGTTGAAATATCATACCAGCAAGCATGGCGTGCTAAGGAACGTGCACTAGGAATGCTAAAGGGTAAACCATCAGATGGATATAAGCAGATGCCGAGATACATATGGATGCTAAATAAAGTGTATCCAAATTCATATATAAGGATGCAAAAGACGGAAAATAATCAATTCATGTATCTTTTCATAGCACTAAGGCCATTGATAAGAGGGTTCGACTATTGCAGACCAGTAGTTATAGTGGATGCTGCACCTCTTGGCGGGGCTTACAAAGGTACTTTTGTATCAGCGAGCACACTCGATGGTGCAGGTATGACTATTGTATCAGCAAGCATGGCATGCTAAGGAACGTGCACTGAAAATGCTAAAGGGTAAACCATCAGAAGGATATAAGCAGATGCCGAGATACATATGAATGCTAAATAATGTGTATCCAAATTCATATATAAGGATGCAAAAGACGGAAAATAATCAATTCATGTATCTTTTCATAGCACTAAGGCCATTGATAAGAGGGTTCGACTATTGCAGACCAGTAGTTGTACTGGATGCTGCACATCTTGGCGGGGCTTACAAAGGTACTTTTGTATCAGGGAGCACACTCGATGGTGCATGTATGACTATTGTAATATTGATGTAATTTTGAACTTTGTTTCAATGTATAATCAATGTATCTTAGTGTAACAGTTATGTATCATATAGTTAAATGTGTGTTGCTTTGTAAATAGGTTGCATATTGCCGCACTGAAAATGACTGTTCGTGGACATGGTTCTTCGAACAATTCAAAAATGTATTTGGCGAGCGTGAAAACATGTGTATTGTATCAGATAGAAATGAAAGTATTATGAAGAGTGTAAGCATTGTGTTCCGAAATGTACCTCATTGTGCATGCATATGGCATCTTTGGAAGAATGTATGTTCAAACTTTAAAAGGAGTAAAAACACACTAAGTGATATATTTTACTCAATGGCAATTGATTACAAAAATGAAGATTTTGATAAATTAATGGCTAAGGTGGTGAAAGTTGATCATAGGGTGAAGGATTACCTTGAGGATGCTGGGTATGAGAAGTGGTCAAGAGTTCATTCAATAGTAAACAGAAGTAGAATGATGACTTCAAACATCGCAGAGTGTATCAATGGCTGCCTTGTTGATGCACGTCGGTTAACTATAATAGACTTCTTGGAGGAAGCTAGACTTCTATTTATTAGTTGAAACTGTAAAAATAGAAAAATAGCGTTATATACAAAGGACACATTGGGCCGAAGATTTGAGGAGGTATTGATTGTAAACGCATCTAAAAGTTCAAAGATGAAGGTATTTATCAATATTCCTATCTTTCTATTTGATATATCAGAAGCTCTGATGATTTCACTGATTTGCATTGTTTGAGAAATGATATGTAAATGTCATATTATGTAATGTATCAGTAACTTCTAATTAATTTTAGGTTGTTCCATTGTCTGAATATATTTTTTCAGTTTATGAAGCCGGAAGAAGATACATTGTATGGCTTGAGCGGAAAATATGTACGTGTGGAAGATTTCAACATGATGAGATACCTTGCGAACACGCAATTACAGTTTTGAAGCACAAGAATGTTACAGATATGCATCCATATTGCTCTGATTACTACAAGTCGGATGCATTAGAAAAAATCTACGAGGTTGCAATGGTTCTAATGCTAGATAAGGAGGATTGGACCGTTCCAGACTATGTTTTAGATGAAATTGTCTTGCCACCTAGGTACAGAAGGTTGGCTGGACGACCAAGGAATCGAAGAAAGAAAAACGCGGATGAGAAGATAACAGTGAACAAGAATTCTTTTGGGCAATGTGGACAAGAAGGTCATAACTGGAGGACTTGTACTTTCTTTCCGAAAGAGAATTGAAATAATGTTTTAAAATAGGATATTTGTGTTCGTGGTTAATGAATTTCAATTATATGTATTTTTTGCTTTAGTATTTGGATTAAATAAAGTGTATTGTTTAAATAATTTATTTTGTTGTCCAACTAAATGCATTTGTTTATAATAGTGTGTCAATCTTATATTAAATGTTATGCCGTAATTTTACTAAACTTTAGAAAAATCACTTTTTTGAAATGTTCTAAGTATAAAACAATTTAAGAAAAATACTTAGAAAAGAGTCGCCACTTAATTTTTTAAAGAAATTAAGAAAACTTATAATTTTCAAAGATTTAAACAGAAAAAAAAATCATTTGAAAATATCAAAGAGGGTTCGGGGTTCAATTTACACTTCGAGAAGGGTTTAAGCATTCGAAGTGCCCGCTAACATGCGGTTGACCTGCGACTTGACTAAAAATATATATTTTGACTAATTCTTTGGGAAAATGATTTAACATAAAAAATAATAATAATTTATAATATTTGATTAACTTTGAGAAAATAATTAAATAAATGACACATTTTATTTTTATTTTTTAGAGAAAGGGAATCAAAATGAAACATTTGACTCGAAATACAAGTGATTATAATATTAATAAAACTAGATTAATTAAAATTTATTTAATTCATTATTGTTTTTGAAACAATAATTTAAACCCATTTAATAAATTAAAGCATGAATATCATTTTGAATCAATAAACTAAACTTTTTGAGAAAAATTGACAGAGTAAAAGAAAGCCATTTTTTTTTAAGGTTTATTGAAGAAAAATACTTAACTAAAAATACTTTTAGAATGATGCAAAAATGTGTGAAGAAACGTTAAAGAGCACATTTTTCATGAACAAACGATTCAACTTAATTGAGGATGTAAAATTTGACCTATATTTAGTTAAAAAATAAATTACCTCAACACACAAAAAAAGAAAAGAAAAGAAGAAGTATTCAAAGCAAACCAACACAAAGAAAATAACTCGTCTTTTGGGAATCTAATTAAGTTAATTAATAATTATAAAGTTAGTGTTAAACAACGAAAAATAAATAATCACAATTAAATAATTAAAGAGTAAGGGAGAAATTGAATTTGGGCCCTTCTTGGGTCAAATTCGTTGTTATTTTTGGGTTTAACCCAATTCCCGGTTTTGTATATATCTGTCGTATATCAGTGTATATCGGCGTGTATATCAGCTCTTTTCATGTATCTCTTGCTTGCGAACACCTGTATTTCCCCTTATCTCTGTATTTTTCACGTTTTTGAGCTGTATATCGCCGTATGATGATGTATACTGCTGTATACAATGTGTATACGGTCCATTTCTGGGGCTTTTGAATTGATTTCCGGCAACATGTTGGGTCTGTGGGGCCTGTGACGGCTTTCGAATTTGCTATAGGGCTGACTCGAGAGGAAAACAAAGATTCAAGGAGCCTTTATGACCCATCCGAAGTGCAAGGAGGAGAAGGGTCCATCATAGACTCAAAGCATACTCATATGCATCAGAAAGAAAGACATATAAGTAAGGGTCATAACAATTCGACTAAAAAATACAAGGATAGTGGCAACACACCATTGTTGTCATCAGCTTCATTACCACATAACTCAATTATTTTAAACAATATCAAATGAAGTATATTAATCTCAAACATAGTAAATAAACTTGAAGTTAGACCAATACAATTATTCTAACAAAAAAATGCAAATTTATATCAATGAACTAATATTGCCACTGGAGAAAAACCAACGGGACTAGGCCAAAAGAAATAAAATAAACAAATCCCCTAGACATAGTAACCACCAACACTAGATTTTAACACAAAAGCATTGGAATAGGTATTTTTTGCGATCTTCCGGTAGCAACAAATGTAAACACAGAAGTCAAGAAATAACCAAAACCTCAAAAGATAGGCAGTGATAAATCGGTGCTAACATAGAACAAAACAATGCTTATAACAAACTACCTCTCTAACATATAATAGTTCCGCAATAGTTGAAAAAAGAAGAAGATCATTACCGAATAAAATAAAATTTAAACGACTTCGGATCAAATAAGATAGCTACTACCAACTGGCTATTTAATCACATTAGCACAAAAGTTGAAACAATGTGAAACAACTACAGTTGAATCCTGAAATTCCATATGAACAGATTAACAAGAATCAAGGGCTAAAACCGAAACTAGGGTGTATTAGGTAAGCTATAAACATAAATAAAAGAAGCTAAAAAAAAAAAAAAAAAAAAAAAGCATAGGCAAAACGGATTCTACAAAAACAGGCAACAAACAAACAAAAATAAGAATTTGTTACTGCAATCTAACAACAAATACAGAATACAACACTCTTATAACTCGACAAACATGAAACAATGATGAGGGGGGTTGGAGGCTAGGTTCAATCTAAACGAATAAAAATTAGCAAGTGCTCTCTTTAAAAGCGAAAGAGAAGCAAAATGATCCATCTAATTTTAACACACACGAGAGTAGTATAGCTACATTGATTATAGCATTTAAAAAACGAGCAAACTCATATGCTAAAGACCCATAGTTTAACGGAGTGCTCAATAAGCAGCCACCAGATACTAAAGATATCATCAATGTGCTTTCTTATCCAAATTATACACCATTTATTAACTCAAAGCTGATTAGATTAATGCCAAAAGAAGCTCAAAGTTGAAATAGTTGTAATAAAAAGATATTTTAAAATGACTTAATGCTACAGAAGATAACTCAAATAATTACAAATTTGAATAAACTACAAATCTGGAGGAACAACTTAAACAAGAGAACATAATCATATCGTAATTAAATATAGGGATATTCAATCATTTTCACATAGATTTAATGCATATGCAAGTCATCTGGACAGCTACATACCAACAATATCAAGGACATAATCGCTGAAACAAAACAGCCATATATGTAACCCATTTACAATAACACTATATAAGCAATCAACGCCTAGAATAGCAATGTTAGGACTGGCCGGCAACAAATAGAAATCCAAAGTGTCAAAACTTCAAAATAAGTAGTCAAGTTCAAAGATAAGCACTTTTACTATTTTTAAGCTACTGGAAACATACTTAAACAGTTGACACCAAACACGATTTCATTGAACAAGACATAATTAAACGCCAACATAAATGCTAAAATAAAGAGGAGATTACCTCTTTTGGAGCAGCGAACTAGGACGACGAGGAGAGCGATTCCACCACTCTCTTTGAATACTAAAGGCAAGCCAAGAAAATCCGAGCGGCGATCTTTTCGGAACTTAGAATCAAAAGACTAAAAAATTTTAAGTGTAGAAGTGACTATTGCTTCAAAACCAAACTCAAACCGTGTCCTCATCACTGAGAGTAGGGGGGGTTATTTATAGGGGAAGTTGGGACGATTTAGGGGGGAAATCCGGATGAAATTTCCCATTTTCAAATTCGGACTCCTCTGCCCCTTTTCAAGATAACAGTAGAAATTTTTGAAAATCCCTTAAAATGGGGGAAAGGAGACGTGAAGGTGATGGGTCTGCAGGGATGGGTTCTTGCAGGGTAGGAGACGCGATTTCCGGGTTGATTTAGCGTGAAGAAGACGAAGGCAAGCATGGGGTGGGGTATTGTTGGTATGTTATTGCGGCTGTTGGGAAAAGAAGAAGTGAAGATGGGTCGGTTGATTGTGGGTGTTGCTGGAAAAGGGGTATTGAATTGGAATTATTATGAGTTGTTGTTTGGAATGGGCTGGAATTATTTGTTGTATAGGGAATTAGAATTGGGCCTTTAGGAAGTGGCCCAAAATTGTTTTTTTTTTAAAAGATGGGATAGGCAATTGACTAAAAATTGTTATTAAATAAAGGATTTCAATTATAGCCTAATAGAATTTAATTGGTGAATTCGGCTAAAATTTAAACAAGATGAGTTAATATAAATTAATTAATGAGCTTCTTAATCTTAACGAAATAAAAATAAAACAAATAATTGACTTAATTCTAAACTAACTAATTCAATTACAAAACTAATTAACTCGAAATTATAACCATAACTTAAAGTAAATTAATAAAATATTTAACTAAAATGCAAGATCTTTTGTGATGATTTTCAAATATTTATAAAACAACGTGATTGCAAAAATATACATATTTATTATTAAAAAATGATAAAATTACTTTAAAAATAGTTTGAAAGTATTTTTGAATTTCATAAAACTCATTAATTCAAAATTATAACCACCCCTAATATTTAAAATATAAAATCTTTTTTGAGATGATTTTCGAATAATCATAAAATATACTAATTATATACATAATTATGTAAAACATATATATCATCTAAAAATTATGGAAAGTGACAAAACTATTTAAAAAATCTTGCAAACTTTATTATTTTTTGGAAATTTTATAAAACTAATTATTTTAAATCGTTTGAAATTGGAGAAGCTCGAAATGATTAATTTATATTGTGGAGGGTCAAAATTGGGTGTCAACATTAAATATAAAATTATTCTTCTACTGAATGTATAAATTGTGAAAAATAATTATTGTGTAAATGAATGAAATATTGATTCAATACCATGATAATGATTTAAACAAAATTAAGTGTCCCAAAATTTACTTTTGCAAACGTGTAGTATATGTATCATATACACCACATTATGTTGTATCATATACACTGAAGACTATTAATGAAGCACACATTAAAACTCTTAAAATTGTATTTGATACAGTTATAATTTTGATATATTTTACCTTAGCAGTGTTGCAGTTCAATTTAAAAGTTTGTTGTGTTATGTTTGTTGATTTACATGATGTATCATATACATTCGTATAATTCAAGTGGCTTATACCTAAATGTACTTGGTATATGCGAATAACATTCATGCATAATATACATTACGACTTATGTATTATATACATCATTTCGTAAGTAAAATATCAGATTACTTAAAGTCAAACAGTGATGATTGTGGGGCTTAACGTAATAAAGCAACAAATGTATATACGATTAGCCTTAGTATGAGAAACATCAACACTATCGGATGGACCCTGTTCCATATGTATCAGTAAAAAGGACGAAGAAGACAACAATGGAGAAACTTAGAAATCGGTACAGTTGAGGATACTCTTACTGAAAATCAAATTGATTTGAAATTTGTTAAGAAGTGGAGAGATTTTAGGGATGGAATGAAAGAGTTTAATTGTTAATGGGAAACGTGTGTGATGGCTGAAAAAAGGAGTGAAATTTGTAATGGGAAACGTGGGAATTGGCTATAAAAAAAGGTGGGAAATCTTTATGTATCTTACAGATTTTATTAATTGGGGGAAATAAGGGATTTTTGAAAATTTTGAAATAAATAGGGATAAATGGATATTAAGGTAAGTAAAGGAGTGTAGTTAAGTAATTTGTCCTTGAATATATGAAGAATTGAATCTTTTAAAAGTGGAAACTACGTAAATGAGTCATAAAACTCAAAGTAATTACATGTTCATACCCCAATTCAACACATAAATAGAAACTATCCATCAAAAAATGGGCTAACAACACGAAAACCAACTTATTGCCCATTAGCACTACAACAAGAACAGAAGCCTAACTAAACAAAAAAAATTCCTTATCAATTTTAGCTGTTATATTCGGGGTTTGTCTCTTATTCAGAATGAAATAATACAATATAATATTATACATTATCAAACAATAGATAACAGCCATTCAAACAGTTAGAGAAAGATTGAGGAAACTTTAACAAATTACAAATATGAAGTTGCACAAAAAAAGAGATTAGATTAAATTAAATTAGAATAAATAAGAGTAATCAATCAGATGGTGGTATTGTTAAGTGTTAACACAAAAGTCTGAACCTAACAGTAAAAGCTGACTTCACTCAGTGAACATGGGAAAGTAAAAGTTGACCCCACACAGTGAACATGGAAATCAAATACCATCCGTTCATTTTTATATTAAAGATTAATTATTTTTCAGCTTCTCTTTTTCTTTTCTTTTTTTATTTTTTAAAAATAAATTTTAAAGACTTAAGATTTATTTTTTTAAAGAACGTTCAAATATTTTTGGTACTATCAACTTTGAGTATTATTTAAATAAATTAGAGTACATATGATATATACGAATCAAAGTTTATTTTCAATTAATTTTTGTATTGTTGATTGAACGAATTAAGAAGAGAAAATATAGTGTGAAGCAATAGAAGTACCTATTCACAAACTTTTTCATGTTGTGAAGACTTAATAAGTTATGAATAATTATTTTATGAGATTAATTAGTCTAGATTTTAAAAGGAAAAAAAAGAGAGTAAAATGTTACTTGATGATTGTCTCAAATTGCTTCAATGACATTGATGGAAAACGAGGTGAAAATAACGTACCTATTCACAAACTTTTTCATGTTGTGAAGACTTAATAAGTTATGAATAATTATTTTATGAGATTAATTAGTCTAGATTTTAAAAGGAAAAAAAAGAGAGTAAAATGTTACTTGATGATTGTCTCAAATTGCTTCAATGGCATTGATGGAAAACGAGGTGAAAATAACGAGGACAAGAAAGCGGTGAAAGAATCCTTCTTATTTTTGGCAACCAAATAAGAATTCTAAACAAACTCTTATAATTAATTTAGAGTTTAAGTTACAATAAAATATTTTTTTGTTATTTTTATTTAAATATTTATAATATATGAACACATTATAAAAAATAAATATTTCTAAAAATAAACTGATGATATAATTTTCTTGTCTTAGTTTGTCACGGAAGAGAAGTTAATCTCTTATTATTTTACTTATTTCCAATTAAACACCAGACAAAGGGTGATGCCCGAGGAGCAATGCCCAATATGTGAATATAAAGTTTTTCGAATTGATTTATTATTTTACTTATTTAAATTGGACATTTTTTTAAATAAAAGGGAAATTATAAAATTTATAATATTTGAATGAAGGTAAGATTTTTAGAGCTTATGATCTTAAACATGTCACGATATTTATATGGTTATAATTTTTTTTTATCTAATCTTCTCAAATTGGACAAAATCACTTAAAAATAACCATAATAAAGTGAGTTTTAAAAAGAATAATATTGAATTGCTTTGGCAAACGCAGTGTTGAAACCTTAGGACAACTATAAAATTCATCAAGGGTTTTCTACTCGAGATCAGCGTGTGTAATTAAAGAAGATGACATTATTTATATATGTAATTTAACTACTTAAGAACGAATGAGAACAAATATAAAAAATAAAATTTAAACAAAAGTATATATATACCTAGAACATTTTATTAAGATAAGAGTTAGAGATGTTGAATTAAATAAGGCTTAATTTGTCTATCTAAATAAAATATCTTAACAAGTTTAAGAAATTTACTATATGTATTAAACCAAGTAGAAATACTTGCTATAAAAAAAAACTTCAGCATAATAGCAAACAAACATTATTTTGTTACTATTAATTAGTATAAAAGAGTGCACGTGCTTGCAAACACTATTTTGTTACTATTAAAAAAGAGTGCACGTGCTAGCAAACACTTTAGGGTCCCAACACGACACATAATTTGTCTTTTGAGCAATATTTGGGTGGGAAATGAAGAGGAAGATCCAAAAACACTTGATTTAAATTAAACGACCCTGTTGACCTGTTTGTGGGCTTTTTTCTTTTTGATTTTTTTATCCGATGTTCAATATTTACATTGATTTTGCAAGCTCCTCTATATATATTTGGAGTAAGTATAAGAAAATATACACCACAAAAAATAAAACCAAAGGCTTAGCCAAAAACACTGAATTTTATATATCAATGTTTAAAGAGAAAAAACATACTACTCCCGATAACTTAATTTCTCCCAAGTGTTTTGTGAAACTTTGTTTCTTTAATGGCGGATGCTATACGTCGCAGAAGTTATGTCCATGGACGAAACTCCATTAATGGGCAGATCAATATCATAAACATTAATTATTTTCCTCACCAAGAGCACTATACCTTCATATCCCCTTCTTATTGTCAACGCAGAAACATACTAATATCTTTCATTTTCCCAGCTATGGTTGAGCTTCTCCAACTCAAGTACCAGACAAGTAACGTCCCCCTTTGAAATTCACCCTATACAAATATATTTGGCCATTGTGAGTTTCCTCATATACTGTTTTGCCTACGATGCTCAGATTAATTACATTTCAACAACATGTTCAAAATATGCTAAAATGGTTAGGGATATATTTGGTCCTCTCACATTTGCATTTTACTCATCTCTTCTTTACCCTCCATTCACCTCCCTTTTCTACTCACTCTCTATCTTATACTCTGCAACTCAGTTACTAAACCAAACACTACTCCACGAAAGACTAACGATGCTTTATCATAAGTTTGTGAATTATTTTAATGAACCAATATAACAACAATAGTGTAATTCCACATATGAAATCTGACAAGGATGGTATATATGCAGATCTTTTATCTCTGTCTTGTCTTGTGGAGATAGATAAACTGTTTAGTCATATTTGCTCAATTTAGTAAACTACTTTTCTATATATTACGCACCTGAATATTTTGTAATTTGTGATTTGGCTTGTAATAATATACTACTTGCTAAAGCCTTTCAAATCATTGGGGACTTGTGGTTGAGCTAGATTTTGGAGTGACAAAATCTAAGCCCATATGAGTTAGGCTAGTTATAAGAGTAAATTTCTCAAGAGTTCACTCAAAGGAAATTATGAAGGGAGACCACTATATTTTGTTTTATATCAATAAAAGTTCATTAATTTTTGTGTTATATCTTAACAAGTTATTGTTATCTGATTATAAATTTTAAAAACTCAAAAATCTTTCTTTCTTAATTTATATATAGTGCTTCTTTGAAGGTTTCATTAATATGGACTTCAAGATAACGATTAAAGATGTTACGGTATTAGTTATCGTCTTATTTAATTCATAATTAATGTGTAAGATAGCTTAACCTGTGTAATTATCATTCTAAGATAATTAATATTTATCGTAAGAATTTATATATAATTATTTTACAAGTGACTTAATTGGATAAATTTTGTTTTACACAACTTAAAAGTTAAAACTCTAAATTGTGTGGGCTGACATTACATAGTATTTTATTGGGAAACTTACATAAATATACTATAAATAAAAAATATTTACCATTTATAGCAATAACATTTTTTTTTCACTTGATCACTTTTAATACATGTATAATACACTTTTAATTCATATTACAAAGAATAATTTATTATTCACATATAATACAAGTTTTATTGATGGATAATACATTTATCATACATTTTAATACACTTATAATATAATGTGTCAACTTCTTACCAAATAAGCATAATATATTTTTTAAAATAATTATAATACATATATATTGCATACTTAATTCACTTTTAATACATATTGCAGATTTAACATAGTATTGCTATAAATGGTAATAAATAAAAAGTATCGCTAAAATCAGTAATTATTTATTAAAAGGCACCCATCCAAGTAATTTTTCCTATTTTATTCCCTTGACGTGTTTGAATCCCCCAACCCAATTTGAGGTAAAAACAAAATTAAATTGTTTGTCAAAATTCTCCGATTCAAGTCCGAATTGTTTTTATTAAGGAGCATTTTATCATTTAATATGAGATTTTTCGATACAAATTTAAATTTAATCAAGCTTTAATATAGATATTAAAGACGCTGGGCGTGAGAAACAAAAAAGATAAAAATAAAATTGTATGTCTATAATGTGGCCAATGCCCAATAGTTACTCAACTTATATATGTTCCCCGTGAAGTTCAATTGACAAATTGGATTCAATATATCATACTTTAGAAAATTAAAAATATTATAGTAACATGTATTACTAGTAAAATCACAAATTACAATATTATCTATACCTGAAAATGTAAAAACAAACAAACAAACAAAAAAAGTAGGAACTATTTCCCCCCTAATCTGAGGAGTTCATCCAAATCTCCCGTGGAAAATTACATAAGCTATAGGTGGTTAAAATTAGATATTAAACTTTCTTCAACTTGACACAAGTGTTTACCTTTTTATATTTAATTCATACTCCGACACTTATAGGAGCTATTGAGGTATGGGAAACTGATAAGCGTTACAGTGTTCAGTTCAATTCAGATTTGAGTGTTTGCAGCATGGGAGCACATTCTCGAAATAGGAAGTATATCATGTGGTCTGTAGTGGGAGTACCTCATGAATTTCCGATAAAGACGGTATAATGGTGGTTTGAGAACTGTTGTATTTAGCAACTGAGTTGTAGTGTATATTATAGAAATTGAATAGAAAATGGGGCAAAGTAAGGGGAAAAGAAATGATGAGTAAGGGTGTGTTTGGTACGAAGGAAAATGTTTGATTGGGTTAAATGTTTTCCAAATCAACTCATTTTCCTCAAATTTAAGGAAAATGACTTCCCTTCAAAACTTAAGGAAAACATTTTTCAAAGCTCTCTTCCCAACTTCAAATTACAATTATTTTTTTGTTGAAAAAATCACTTTATTTTGTTCCTACCCTCAAACTAGCCCCCAACCACCCCTTCAAAAAAAATAAAAATTAAAGGTTGTTTTTAAATTCAATTTTTTTCCCCATCCCCTCCCAAAAAAATATTAAAATTATTTTTAAAAGATATTTCTAATTTCAATTTTTTATTTTTTTACCCCCACCCACTAACCCTCGCCTCCCATCATCCCCCCTATCAACCCCCTTCCAAAAAAAAATTGAGTTTGTTTTTACAAAATATTTTCAACTTCAAAATTTTAGTTTTTCCACCCCTACACTCGATCCCCCCAACCCACCCACCCCTACTCGCCATCCCTACCCTTAAAAAAAATAAATTAAGTTTGTTTTTCAAAAATATTATCAACTTCAAAATTTCATTTTTTCACCCCTACCCTCGACCCCTAACGCACCCATCCCCCTACCACAGCCCCTTAAAAAAAAAAATTAAGTTTGTTTTTTAAAAAATATTTTCAATTTCAAAATTCCATTTTTTCACACTTTCTTATTCGAGGTTCTTCATACAATCAACAACTTTTATTTCTTAAAATCTCCAACTTGGGTCTTTCCCATTTTGTGTTAATTGAGCTATTTTTTGGTTATTACTGCAGAAAATTTATGGTTAAAATGTCGATTCACTCAACCCCATCTGGGTCAGCAATCCCAATTGACACCATTGTTGTGTGTACTCATCTAGTCCTCGTTATTACCTGTTGATTATCACTTCTTAAGATTTTCTTAGATTTGGTTTATCTAATAACTTGTTCCGCTTCAATTTGTTTGTCTGATTTTGATTTGACGCAGAATTTATGAATAAGACAGACAAAAATAAAGTAGGACAAACAAATTGAAACGAGAGGTTTAATTTTTATTTTTTGGTGGTTGAAGCAGTTGGGTTGTGGGATGGCGGCATTGGATTACTTGGTTACTGTTGATTCTTATCCTAAGCCTGATGATAAGATTCGTAGCACCAGTTTTCAGGTCTAATTGATTTTTCTATGCTATTAATCTGAAAGATTGAGCTCAATTTTTTTATTTTTCATTGGAATTTAATGGATAATTGGTTTTGTATAGGTTCATGGAGGTGGGAATATTGGGAATGCTATGACTTGTGCAGCTCGTTTGGGTTTAACTCCAAGAAGTATATCCAAGGTCTAAACTTTATGTGGCTTCTTGTTGCCTATTCCTTTTTTTCATTTCAGAGGTCTTTCCAACGAGGTAGTGGTCTGTATATACTCTACCTTTGATTCTGCTACTTTACTGTTCCTGCCACCGTTGTATCATTGATTATCTTCCTTGATGTTCTTCTTAGTTTTCCCTTCTATCCATTTCCAACCCTTCCACAATTATGTGAATAATATTCTCTACATTTCCCACAATTTTTTTAGTAGGTCGCGGATGACTCTCAAGGGAAAAGAATACTGAACGAGCTAGAAGCTGATGGCATTGATACATCTTTTATTGTGGTGAGCCAGCCACAGGTTAACTGTGAAAGTTTTTGTGCATCTTACACTTTTCTCTTGTATGCGAGGATGATGTAGCTTGCAGCGCGCCTATTCAGTCAATTAAAATTTTTGAAGCATCAAATTTACCTCTTAACATCATATTGTAACATATTTCAGGTGTCCAAAGGGTGCCATTCAACAATCTCTTATGTCATTGTTGACAGTCAAACGTCACTACTCAACTCTGTTTAATCCCATTTTTAGTAAATGTTTTATAGGCATTCATTGAGCTTTCTCTTGGGTGATGAGATGGATGATTTACGAGTACTGTTTTTGCAAATTCATTTCGTAGACATATTCTTTTGATATATTATTTGATGTCTAGATCAGCTACAATATTAAAACTATTCACACGGAATTCATCGTTTTAGAATATGCTATATGCTAGTAGACTCCAAATGTGGATAAGTATTTATTCATAAGCAATATGTCCTGTGACTTCTTTTTCCCCTCTCTTCTTTACTAATTCCTCAAGTACAAAAATGGTCTGCTGGCTACATTTCTGTTCGAAATTTCTTTCTGCCTTATGTCCAAGGGGAAAAAAGGTCATTTTTCTATCTTTACTGCATGTTGGTTCGTATAATTGGACAGATGATCGTTCTGTAACTTGTTCTTCTGAAGCTGATATTTGTTATATGATATCTCAAGAAAACACGAACTTCTATCTACACACCAGAGTATCCACCCATGGTAGCTGATGATTTGCCAGACTCGAGTTTGTCGTCTGCATTGGATGGTGCGACGTTGTCTATACTGATGGAGTACTTCATGAAGCTGCTTTAGTTGTGGCCCAAGAGGTAATTTTCAATGGTCTTCCTTGTTATTTAATTCGAGCTTCTGCTTTCTAATAGAATGTATTTACAATCAACTTCTGATCATATTTCTAGTCTTCCACTAAGCTTCGGCACACCAAGAGCACTGGACATAATTCTGTTTCTAGCTTTTGTTCTTAATGCCTCGGGACTTGCTGATTATTTTCAGCTAAATGGAAAAAAACTGCATGCCTTTTGATCTTTAGCGCAGGCACGTCAAAGGAGTATACCAATTATGATTGATGCAGAAAGAAAAATAGAAGGGTTGGATGAGCTTCTGCACTTGGCAACACATTGTTTTCTCAACAAGATTTCCAAAGGTAAGCTATTTACTCTGGCAGACTGACCTTCGATGATTTATTTGGTACACATTTTGATTGGACTTCCATGGATCTACTATATAAGATTAGCATCAGTTGGCAAGTTTTAGTTTGTTTCGAAAATTAAATTTGTTATACTTTCTTTCTTCTAGTGATGTGTTTGTCCAAAATATTTATAGCAACTGTTGTGGATAAAATATCTTTTTAAAATTGATGTACCACGTAATCATGGTATAGAATTGATTTTGGTACGATATCTAATAGAAGTGAATGTCATCCTTCGCGTCTTGGTTCTATGATCAAAGGCCCCTTACAGTCTTCCATAAGTTAAGCATGTGAAAATTGAATAAAGCCGTTTGTCTCTCAGATATGGAACGAGGCTCCTCTATAGCAGGCGGACTAATTTCCATGCTTTTAAAGTTGCCAAGTACCAAATTTGTAATTGCTACATTGGGAGAAGATGGCTGCGTAATGATAGAAAGAGCAGAAACTGGTATGCTAACATGCTGCTTCTTGGCACGAAAAATACTTTGAGTACTTTATCTTGGCAAATGAAGCGTTCTGATAGACATAGAATCAGCCTTTGATTCATAACATGGATTTAGTATATTTGCAGGGGATATCCAGCCTGAAGAAGTTGATATTGATGACTTGTTTGAAAAAAAGCAGAGTATTGATACTACCTCAACCCTGCCAACATGCAAAACCTCGGTATGTAGTTTGCCCTTCAGTTGTGAGATTTTCTTGCTCAATGCAGATAGAAAGTTTGATGGTAATGCGGTAATGCACATAAAAGTCAATTTCTACCTTGTAGTTAGACATTGTTTACACCGTAGGATGGAAACTATAGGACTTTATTTAAGTATATCCAGGCACATAAGAAGTGTTTGGAGCTTTTGTTCTTGTACTTCATCAGTTTCAAAAGTCAATTGCTTATATATGGAGATGTCTATCTGGGTTGAGACATGTGTGAAATGTTTTCTTAATGTGCATCTCTTGTAGGTTAAAGATGAATAGTCCC
>NW_006239882.1:0-2279 GCF_000226075.1 Solanum tuberosum
CCTTGGTTCTTCTGCTTCCTTGGCTTTTCCATATATATATAAAATAAAATAAAAAAACAAAAAAAAAAATGAAAAAAAAAAAAAAAAAAAAAAAGAAAAAAAAAACATCATAAGGCGAATGTGAGTTGAGAGAAACAAAAATGAGAGAGTCTTATTGGTGAAAACTCTAACTGGGCATCATAAGGCGAATGTGAGTTGAGAGAAACAAAAATGAGAGAGTCTTATTGGTGAAAACTCTAACTGGGCATCATAAGGCGAATGTGAGTTGAGAGAAACAAAAATGAGAGAGTCTTATTGGTGAAAACTCTAACTGGGCATCATAAGGCGAATGTGAGTTGAGAGAAACAAAAATGAGAGAGTCTTATTGGTGAAAACTCTAACTGGGCATCATAAGGCGAATGTGAGTTGAGAGAAACAAAAATGAGAGAGTCTTATTGGTGAAAACCCTAACTGGGCATCATAAGGCGAATGTGAGTTGAGAGAAACAAAAATGAGAGAGTCTTATTGGTGAAAACAGTAACTCGACATCATAAGGCGAATGTGAGTTGGGAGAAACAAAATTGAGAGAGTCTTATTGGTGGAAACCTAACTTGGCATCATAAGGCGAAAGTGAGCTGTGAAAGAAAAACAAAAGATGAGAGAGTTTTATTGGTGAAAACCCTAAATGGGCATCATAAGACGAATGTGAGTAGAGAGAAATAAAAATGAGAGAGTTTTATTGGTGAAAACCCTAACGGGCACCATGAGGCGAATGTGAGTTGAAGGATTCAAAGTGAAAGAGTTTTAGTGGCAAAAACCCTCGTGGACATCATAAGGCGAATAAGAGTTTGAAATTAGTTATGACTTCGTCAAATAGTTGGAACTCCACATCAAGAATAGATGATCAATAATGGTTGATGAATAGATTGGATGGACAAATCGGGTAATCAATTCAAATTGCATGTCATGATCAATAGAGTCGGCTACCACACTCAGATAAGTTTTTCTTTCTTCCTCTTTCTAAAAAGAGTCTTCATCGAATCATTTTCTGCTGTTCTCGTGTAGTATATATTTGTCTTCCACTTTCCATTGCTTTGTTTCATATGTCCTTGAGTCGAGTTTATGTCCAGAAAGTAAGAAAGGATTTCAAGACTTGTTACCAACTCTAAATTTGTACAAGGCAAAGCATCAGGCCAATGAGTTATCATCTATCGGCAAGTTTTGGAGTCAGAAGGAGTCCATGATTTGATGAAGGGTAAACAATGAGTGTCATGACATAAAGGCAGATATTGGATTTAAGTCCCTCGAAATGAGCAAATTTGGGTGAAAATACAATCAATCAATAACGAGCACTGGGAGTTTGGAAAAAGTAAAACACGATAAGTACTTGAGCAATCCTCGTCAAAAGGCAGAACCACAAACCAACCACCACGTTTTAAACTCACAAATTTTCTTTGTTGAAGCAGGGGTACAAGTTTTGAGATCAAAGGTGTAAAACCTAGATGTTCAATTTAGTCTACGAAGAGCTAAATGGCAACATTGCAATAAAGGTTTGTGAAACCCAATTACAAGGAAATTGGCCAATATATATCAAAATAGCAATTACCTGAGAAATTGAATCTACTTTTCTTGAATATTCCGCAAATAATTTGGATAACACTCACAAAAATATAAAAATAAAATACTGGGGTAAATGTTTTGTTTGTATTTTTAGTCTATTGAACGTATTATAGCAGGACTCTCCTGGATAGTGGGACTAGCAGGACCCTCCTGGATAATGGGACTAGCAGGACCCTCCTGGATAATGGGACTAGCAGGACCCTCCTGGATAATGGGACTAGCAGGACCCTCCTGGATAATGGGACTAGCAGGACCCTCCTGGATAATGGGACTAGCAGGACCCTCCTGGATAATGGGACTAGCAGGACCCTCCTGGATAATGGGACTAGCAGGACCCTCCTGGATAATGGGACTAGCAGGACCCTCCTGGATAATGGGACTAGCAGGACCCTCCTGGATAATGGGACTAGCAGGACCCTCCTGGATAATGGGACTAGCAGGACCCTCCTGGATAATGGGACTAGCAGGACCCTCCTGGATAATGGGACTAGCAGGACCCTCCTGGATAATGGGACTAGCAGGACCCTCCTGGATAATGGGACTAGCAGGACCCTCCTGGATAATGGGACTAGCAGGACCCTCCTGGATAATGGGACTAGCAGGACCCTCCTGGATAATGGGACTAGCAGGACCCTCCTGGATAATGGGACTAGCAGGACCCTCCTGGATAATGGGACTAG
>NW_006239882.1:6294-23046 GCF_000226075.1 Solanum tuberosum
ACAGCACACAAGACCACCTACTCAGGCCCCCATAAGCCCGGAAGGTGCCAATCAGCCTATATACCCCTACCAGTAGTCCCCTAGCCCCGTAGGCAATCACATAGCCCTCTTAGGCATTAATATAGCCCCGTAGGCAGCACATAGCTCTCTTAGGCATCAACGTAGCTTATAGACAATTCATAGCCCTCTTAGGCAATAACATGGCCCTGTAGGAAGCACATAGCCTTCTTAGGCGTCAATATAGCCCTGTAGGCAGCTCATAGCCCTTCTAGGCACAATATAGTCCTATTAGACAACATCATAGCCCCATAGGCAGTTTATAGCTCAATAGCTAACCACAATAGCCCCAAGGGCAGCAACAAATAATTAACTAGGCTTAAGGCGAGCAATTTAGCTATAAACAATATATATATGAATAATCTCCAAGTTGTTCTTAACTTAGGGTCTTTCTTAACAGATCATGAGTCTCTAAAATGAGGGGTTATAACACCCAATCAGCCAACCATTCACAAATATATCTACAAGATCACCAACGTTAACTACATCTACGGAAACATGTCGAACAAAGGGAATAACCTTAACATACATTTCCAATGAACGCTCGAAAGACCGTAGTTCCTTCATGAAAGTTGTTCCTTATGTCCTAAGTTTCGCAAACACTATATATACACAACTGGTACGCACCTATAAACAGTTTATAATTAATCTTATATCGGCAGATTTACCATATTGCCCCAACTTGTTGAAACGTCCATAGAAATTCATAAAAATAATCATAAAAGAGTCCTAAGATGATTACCTTAGTTAACCAAGTTAAAACCTTGAAGAAACACCAATAATTACAAATTTATATCTTCAAAAACCAGCTCCAAATGCAGCAAATAGAAGGGAAAAATGATTGCCACGTGTAGGGATTACGTTTCTAGGCACGGGGGAAATGTTTAATGGTAGAAATCATCAAAACTAACCTTCATTATGCTAGGACTGCATAGAAATCCTCTCCAAAGCTTTCTCTCTGCTTTTAGAACTGAAATGAACTGTTTCCATGGCTAAAAACGTTAAATAGCCGACATACCATATTTCTTTACCCGACCCGGATCCGATCCAGATTCTGCCCTGGCAGTCCCTAGTAAAACCGTCATAACTTTTTACTTGGATGTCCGTTTGATACGGGGTTTTGTGCGTTGCAAACTAGAATCGTAGGCCGTTTGATACGGGGTTTTGTGCGTTGCAAACTAGACTCATAGGCCTTCGATTTAATGGGTAATAGGACTTCTAACTCCTTATATATTGGGAGAAAACATCCAATACATTTGACCCAAATTTCAAAGAAATCTTTAAAAAGGAACTTATGATAACTTTCGCCAACTTTTATTTTGCCACTTACTTAACTTCAAAACTTGAGATAAAACCATTGAACACTTAAAATATGACATATCACATCCTTTTTTATTTATTACTCACCCTCTTTGTCTTTCCACGAAGGTACGAGTTAATTTAGACGTTTTGGAAAAATTAGGGTGTTACATCAATATATAAAAATCTCCCTCGAATACTGTCCATCTCGAAAAATGGTTATCTCCAATAATTGATTTCAGATCTTGTTTATGAAATTTGTGATCATAACCTGGCTTGCACAAGTAAAGTGCAGGCAGAGGCACATTCTCATCATCATCGAGATTTGCAACATTATCGAGATTCTCATTGTCTATGTCATCATCATTAGAATCCATGTCATCATCATCGGTATCTGTGTCATCATTCGTGTCTTCATCATCGGTATACTCATTATCGTTGTCATCATTATCATCAGATTCCTCATTGTCTCTGTCGTCATCATCATCATTGGTATATGTGTCATCGTCTGTGTCATCATTGGAATTCTTATGGTCTGTGTCATCATTGGAATTCTTATTGTTTGTGTTATCATCGGTATTCTCATCGTCGTCATCATCATCATAAAGAGTAGTTTCATGAATAAGGAAGAGAACGCGACATTCATGATCATTGGGTGGTGCAGACAAGAGACACAAAAGTTTGTCATTATTAGGAAGTGGTGAAGTTGAATTTTGTCGTTTGAAATAGGATTTCAAAGGTAACAATCAGTAGAGTCAAAGTCTTCTAACACGAGCCACTCTTGAGCAGAAGCACGTATTATTGTGTTACGAAGCTCATGTATACTTTTTTTTATAAGATCGATCTTCTAATATGCTAAAAAAAGTTTGTGGTTTTTTTCTTGACGGACATATAACAAGCCAATGATATGGCTGTGAAGAAAGGGGTGGTCCATCGTATTCCGAGTTTTCCTTCTTCTCTTCCAGCCTCATCTCGTGATACAAATTACTAATTAAAACGTAGTATCACCTAATGTAGTTAAAGAATCAAGTTCAAATTAAATATATATAACAATAATAATGAGTTCAAATACATTAAGGAAAGCGAATTAGAGTAGCTCTAGGATAAGGAAATTTGTTTTCCTTTCCTTTCTCATAAATAATTGGGATTTTCATAAATAGATAATGTTAACAAACAGTTACACGTATAAGTCCTTTTTCCGATTCAATTAATAGTAATTTTCACTATTTAATTTCTCAACTTCAAAGAAAAATTTTCTTATTAATGGAGGAGTCAGATTATGATAAATTGTGGTCAGGTATTCCATCAGACATACTCGGATTAATATCACTACGTCTTGTTGCTGCTGATTACTTTGTTTTTCGTGTTGTTTGTAAACATTGACGTTATGCTCCCCTAACGCCTCCTCCTCGTCCACAATCATCTTCACCATCACCTTGTTTGATGACCTTGCAGAAAGAAACAGGCATTGTAGAATTCTTCAATCCGGTGTACAATGTCGTAACTACTCAGAAAGAGGATATTCCAAAATTTAGGGGTACCCGAATTCGTAGCTCAAAAGCTAATTGGTTGCTCATGAGTCATGGCAACCGTGGCATGTTCTTTTTCAATACTTTTAGCAATGACATAATTGAACTTCCTGATCTATTAGACGAGAATGAAAATTCTTGCTCTACTTGGACATTTTCGTGTCCTCCTGACTCCTCATCATCAGATTGTTTTATTGTTGGTTTAGAAACCGGTGGTTATGTCCCAGATGTATACATCATCAAACTTGGAGATACTGAATGGATGTATCTGTAACATCTCGCACCTAGAAACGTCTATAAAGAGTTTAAAATATGAAAATATTGATTTTTGGAAAAGAACAAGGAAATCTGGAAATTTTGTCTAAGTTAAGAAAGTGAGTTTTGGCCATTTTCAAACGGCCATAACTCCTACCTCAGGAGGAGTTAGGAGTAGCGCTTGATATGTTTGGAAAGAACTTGGAGAGATCTTTCCAACGCCGCCAATGTTGCACGATTTCGACATTGTATGAGTGAGATATGACTTTCGGAAGTTGGGATGTTGGATTGAGGAAGGGCTCAATCCGGATTTAGGGAAGGGCAAAGTAGTCTTTTCTCTAATTAATTTCCTAATTTGTTTTTAGGGATTTATTGGGGTAAAAGCTTATTTTGGTCAGATTAGAAAATTATATTCACGCTTAGGGCTTGGAGAAAAGAGCAAGGAAGAAAGAAAGGGAGAAAAGCCAAGATTTCCGTCAAGCTTGCGAGTGGAATTCATCGGGGGTGATCCCTATTAAGGTATGTGAGATCTTTCTGTGTTGGGTTAGTGCACCCACACACCAACTTTTTTCAATCCTTTGGTTTGGAGTTGTTTACATGTTGAAAAGTGAGGTTCTTGAAGAACAAATTGTAGAATTCTTGTTGGTTGAATTGTTAATGCTTGGGGGTTGATTTGATTTATGTTTCCGGGCTGTTTTTCGAGTTAGATTGATGGTGTATTGAGAGTACAATTGATCCTAAGTGTTTGGGGAAAGAGCTAGGGAAGATTGGAGGGTTTAGAGATGAAAAAAGAAGAAGAAAATTGGGGATTTTCTGGGCAAGGGCTTGGGGTGTTGCGCCTGCCAGAGCGCCACGAAAGTTCCTCTGAACTTTGGCCCCTGGCGCGTCGTGCCAGCCAGAGCCCTCTGAAGTTTGAGGGCTGGCGCCCCACGCCTCTCAGAGCGCCAGGGATGCCAATTCTCCCCATTCGTTCCCCACACTCTCGAACATGTTCCTAAGTGATGTACCTATGTTTCCTAGTCGATTCTAAACATTCTAAAATACACCTAAACATCATGAAATCATCCATAAACATGAAATCATGAACCTTGAATCCATAATCCAATTCAAGGAAAGTTAAGATCAAAGTCAAGAGAGGTAAGAGTCAAGTCAAGATGAGTTCTTAGAGTTTTCCAAATGTTTTAACTTGTTTTAAGCTTAAAGTTCAAGTTGAGTAAAGAGTAAAGAGTAAAGTTTGAAGTTCATTTCTTCAAAAGTATATGGGGACTAAGTATTCCTAAGGAGATTTAAAATGTTTTCACATTTAAATAAGAACGGAAACTGAGATTTCCAAAGAGCCTTCGGGCTAGTTTTCAGAAAAAGAGTAATAGCTTTCTAAATGAAGCAAGCAGGGAACTGAGATTTCCAAGATAGCCTTTGAGCTAAGTTTTTTAGCACTAATCTCAAATCATGGAAAAAGTATGTTTTAAAAACATAAGAGCCAGTACATTTTTGGGAGTAGTATTGAGCATCGAATTAGGGGAGCGTTCAAAGAATCCATAACCCCCATAGAACCATATAGCCATCATGGGTAGAAGAGGTTCATACTTTTTAGATGAATCCTTTTCAAATTAGACTAGTGGATCCATTAGGCAGTTCAGATTCTGTACCTTTGGCCGAGTATAGAATGCTCTGGCAGCGTGAGGTTAATCGTTGTATCATCACTATAACTTTTATGTGATGGTTGTCGGTTAGAGAAACTCCTACTGCAGTTATTGTATTTCTATATACATCAATTCATTTGTATTTCTACATACATCTCAGATTTATTGTATCCTTGCATACACACAAAGTTTATAACATGTTTTAAACAATTTTTCTTTAGATTGCACTTACTTTAAATTGCTTTATATTGAAATGAGTCAATCAGGTTGAGTTGAGTGAGCCAGGTAAGTTATTCAGTTTCTTTCAGATTTCCTTCTAGCCTATGTGTGGTTTAGTATTCCAACTCGCATACTCGTACATTCATTGTACTGATACCAGTTGGCCTGCATCTTATTATGATGTTAGACGCAGGTAACCAGGATCAACATCCAGCACCTCGTTGATCCAGTCGAGCAGCTCAGAGTCAGTGGTGAGCCTCATTGCATTCCGGAGGACTCTTTTATTCGCTTTCAGTCCTTCATTTATTAGGATGTTGTGGGGTTTGTCCCAACATCCATCTCAGTATTTTAGAGGCTTCATAAACAGTCAGATAGTTATTAGTTCAGATGACTTTCTTTATCTTTCAGATGTTGTTTAAGACTTAAGTGCCATTTTGGCCAACTTATTATTCTTTAAGTTATTATTTGAGACTGTTTCATTGAGTTAAGTCTTCCACTACGTTAAGTAAGCCAGGCCAAGGTTTCACTTGGGGCCAAAAATGGTCTCCGAGTGCCGGCCACGCCCAGGGTGTAGGCTTGGGGCGTGACAGTATCACTACTTCTTCAATCATCGAGCAAAATTTAAGTCCACGGGGTGCAATAATCTGTTATTTTTCAAAAATAATACTATTTACGCACTGGGAGATAAAGGTAATTTGGGAACATTAAGCATCAAGGAAAACTCAGCTGCACAGAGACCTAAATGGAAATTTTAGGGGAAATACTTTTCGCATTCAAAACAAAGATCAATTTGAAAGGCATACACAGTAGAAGATGTCGATAATGAAGGAATGTTAGTTGTGTTTTTAAGTTGTGAAGAAGGAGATGTAGAGGTTTGGAGATACAAATTGAATGGAGAAGTGCTGGAAAGGGAAAAAATAACAAGTTTGGAAAATAATAAAATATTGTTTGTGAGCTTTGGAGAATCGTACTTGAAAACTTATGTTGCACAAGGGCTAGGAAACAAGATATATTTCCCAATGTTTCACGACAACAACAAGGGTGTTTTCTATTGTTTGGCCAATCGCAAATATTACTCTTTCGATTACTCTACCATCAAAGTTTACTCAAGTTCAAATATTTTTAACTTAGTTCAACCAAGGTCCTGCATTTGGATCGAATAAGAGAATGATTAATCATTCTCTTTCTGTTGTTGTTTATTTTTTCATTACTTAGAAATGCTTTTTCTTATTATCAATGCCTCTTAGCAATAAGTAAAATATATCTATACACTATGTTTATATTTTGCATATTAATATAAAGTAAATATTTATATACTGCATACATAATTTGTAAATAAATGGAAAACGTATTTATCCATAATGTATATTGGTACACATAATTAGATGGATTCAATTTTTTAAAATACGATTTTGCATAATCATTAAGAAAAAATTCATTTGGAGTGTAATTTAGTTAATATATCTCTTGTTAATCTTTTAACCATTGTTAATATATCCCTGGAATAAATGGTTACAAGAAGTTAATTAGAAAAAAATGAAATTCATCATCAATGGAGGAATTAATCAACAAACAACTAAGGGAATTAAGTCAAGTTATTCCCTAATCATTTAATTAGTTTTTTTTTCTGTCAATTCTTA
Organism: Solanum tuberosum; assembly: GCF_000226075.1. Lineage (NCBI taxonomy): Eukaryota > Viridiplantae > Streptophyta > Magnoliopsida > Solanales > Solanaceae > Solanum > Solanum tuberosum. The sequence continues at coordinate 12,937 of NW_006239882.1, forward strand.
AACTTAAAATAGTAAAATTGTTTCCCTTTTTATGCCCGGATATACACTCACGTTTTTTTTTGGAGCGTATTTGCTACATTATTTAAAATAAAGCTAGTTTTATTAAATATGTGGAGAAAAAAAAGCTTTTAGATATATATTGTAATAAAAATGCTTAAATAATAATAATAATAATATGGGGAGATTTTCTCTACTATAGGTTAGTACTAGGCTAGAACTTATTTAGCGTTTAATTAGTTTTGGGGACTTTAAATTTTTTCTATTTAAGGATCCAAGCTACCATAGGGTTTTCAATAGACATTAATAAACAAAACTTATTAACGAAAATTCGATTTTCAAATTTCGAAGCTTCAACCTTCAACCATGGCTGCATATAGTTTCAATGAAATGTCAATAGTACTTCATAGTAAGTCCAATAACAAAGAAAAAGAGAATAAGGTACAAGTACCCCTAGACTATTTCAAAAATCTCAGAGTCACACCTTAACTGAACTAAAGTTCTATTATTCCTGAACTCATTTTTTTTGTTGTTGTAATTTTACATACCTTTTGGCTTACATGGCACACCCCGTGACTCCACGTAGTTGAGGCGCGTGGGAGATGTTTGGATGTCACATAAGCCAAAAAGGTGTACAAAATTACAAAAAAATGGATTGAAGGTAATAGGACATTAGTTTAGCTAATGTGTGTCTCTATGATTTCGTTCATAATCTAGAGGTACTTTTGTCTTATCCCAAAAAAAATAATGACATAATATATAAATTTTTCCCAAAACAGGGGTCATTACCAATCACTCAACTATATATACATATGAGACCATTTATTTCACTTCGAACAAGTAAAGCAAACATATTAGTTAATTACCGCCATCAACATCACTACAATAGTCAGCTTCATCGAAAAGACAAATCAGCTAATAAAATCACATCTGAGAATTTCAAAGAATAAAATGTGAAGGAGAGTGTGTATGTGTAGGAAAGAGAGAGGAAGAAGAGATATCAATAGATTAGTGGCTTAAATTTTTAATTGATCCATTTTAGTAATATATTTGAACCAATTGTACCTACAAATAATTATCTATTTAATTGAATAACGGTCCTAAAAATGTATATTAAATATGAGCTCTTTCCCAATAAGTCTTCTATTACCAAAAAAAATAAATAAAAAACTAAGTTTTGATAAATTATTCTACAACAATACATATTTATAATAACACTTTTATAGAAACTAATCTAGTGTTGAGATAAGTTCAAATGGTCCAAGAAAGTGGCCATATGGGAAAGGGGATTTCAACTTTTAGCCACATATATATACCCGATACATTAAAAAATATATCAAGAAGGAGCTTCCTTAGGGTTAGGATTCCAAGATCACCGTCATCCCACAAAATGTAAACACAATCTCATATTATAACCGCATTGTAGGATAAAGATAAAGTAATTATTTTCGTATCAACAAAAATAATCATCAAATAATTCGTGATAGTGTCAAATAGATTCTCCTACTTTAGTGATGTAGACTACAATGGGAGAGTCAACAAACTCAAACACAATTACAAAACAGTCAGATGAATTTGGTGAACTCGTAAATGACCAATTTGTGCAATAGTTATCCGTATCATCTACTCTATCTAGGAGAGAAATTACACCATTGGTTCTAGTGTTAAAAAAAATAATGTCAAATTGCTGACACATAAGAACCCACTGTCCCTACGACTCAAAAGCTCTGAATCCACCAATTTTGGAATATGTGGGTCGAAAGAAGTAGATATGGTGTTTAGGAGAATATCGAATATTTGAACAAATCCAGAAGCACTTTCTATATTAAGTAAACGAGTGTGAAAAAATACAGTATTCGATTAACTACTGCATTAGTTTTATTAACTACTATTCAAATTTTCAATTATACATGGTTGTTACCTATTTATAGTAATTGTTGGAACAACTTCTATATCTGTTAGGCAAATGTTGAACTATTTCTTTATACAACTTTTGTAGTTGTTTGGACAACTATGAAAATTATTGACGGGAAAGAATCAAAATTGGGTTCATCAAATCCGAGGAAAATGAACACAAAATAAACTTTTCCACTCACCAATAATGATTCTTTGAGTTAATTTCTATATTGGTGAGTGTTCGATTCTCTACTTTGTAACGATTTTCTCATTTCTCTTTCCTTACCTCCTTCCTCTCCCCCAATTTTTTTTATTACTCCGCTAAAAAATTGTATCCCATAATTTACTCCGCTAATTAAGGCATTAAGTTACAATCTTTAGTTCAAAAGTATTTAAATCGCGTATCTCGGTCCTACACGCTCGACTGATACATGTATATGAGTCTTTAAATCACGTATCTCAGTCTTATACACTTGACTGATATATGTATCTGACGTATTTCGACACATGTATGCAACAACCAAAAATAATACATTCAGTATACAATAATATATAAAATTGTCAGATTTTATTTTGTACAAAAATATTAAAAACTAGATATATACTATTATACACTTATAAGAGATATTCATACATCCATATACAACAATATACTATAGTATACAATATTATACCTTTCACCATAAACTTTCAAGGGATTTTATTTCTCCGACTTACTTTCTTGTTCCATATAAATACAGTAATTTTTTTTGTTAAGGAATTTATTAATTTAACTTTTACCCGAAATGTTTAATATCACAAGAGTGAAGGACATTTTGAGAAATTTTTCAAACATCTAATTCAAAATAAAATAAATTCAAAAATATTCTTACTGTCTTAATTCGGGTCAAATTATGATTTAAAAAAGTTGATTAAAATAGAGAGAGTAATAAATAATTTAAAGGTCTTCTTTAGAAAAAAAAAAATTATATAAAAGAAAACACCAAATCGATGCAAACTTCAGTGAATGAAATTATTGATCAAAGTCATATAACTATTATGCAATGCAACAAAATTCAATTCCAAAAACTTCATCATGAAATGTAGTTGAGCTTGTAATTGCAATTTAAGCTTACAAGAATTAACTTAAAAGTATAATTATGAGGCTAGTAGGACTAGACCATACGAACTAAAGGAATTTTCATAACACCTTAACCATTAGATTAAACTTTTAATTTGTGTGAAGTAGTGTCAATACTTAAATATATATAATAATTAAAAAAACATTGACCTTTATATATAACATAATTTTCTGATGAAGGGTTCCGCTTGACACCCTTTGGGTAAGGGTGGATCCGCCCATGCAAGTTCCATATGCACACGAATCTCTATATATGTTATTCATTTAAATAAAGTCAAAATATAGAAAGCATTATGTGAGATACACCGTTACATGTTTGTATCAAATAAAATTAAAGGAAGATAAAAATCTGAATTATGTTTCTGATTAAATTTTGATTATTCATCTTAGTAGATACAAATGTTATTGGGAAAAGGTACAAGTTCTCCTAGACTATGACCAAAATCTCAGAGAAACACCCTGACTAAACTAAGGTCCTATTACCCCCTTGAACTCATTTTTTTTTGTAATTTTGTACACCTTTTTGGCTTACGTGGCATTCAAGTATCTCCCACGCGCCTCAATTGTGTGGAGTCACGGAGTGTGCCACGTAGGCCAAAACGTGCAGAAAATTATATATAAAATGAGTTCAGGGGTAATAGGACCTTAGTTTAGTTAAGGTGTGTCTCTGAGATTTTGGTCATAGTCTAGGAGAACTTGTACCTTTTCCCAATAACATTTGTATCTACTAAGATGAATAATCAAAATTTAATCAGAAACATAATTCAGATTTTTATCTTCCTTTAATTTTATTTGGTACAAACATGTAACGGTGTATCTCACATAATACTTTCTATATTTTGACTTTATTTAAATGAATAACATATATAGAGATTCGTGTGCATATGGAACTTGCATGGGCGGATCCACCCTTACCCAAAGGGTGTCAAGTGGCACCCTTCGTCAGAAAATTATGTTATATATAAAGGTCAATGTTTTTTTAATTATTATATATATTTAAGTATTGACACTACTTCACACAAATTAAAAGTTTAATCTAATGGTTAAGGTGTTATGAAAATTCCTTTAGTTCGTATGGTCTAGTCCTACTAGCCTCATAATTATACTTTTAAGTTAATTCTTGTAAGCTTAAATTGCAATTACAAGCTCAACTACATTTCATGATGAAGTTTTTGGAATTGAATTTTGTTGCATTGGGGAAAATGCATAAGTACCCCCCCTAGCCTATGCCTAAAATCCCTAAGACACACCTAACATTTACTAAGGTCCTATTACCCCCCCCCCCTAACTTATTTTTAATTAATTTTCTATCCCTTTTCGACCTACGTGGCACTATCCTTGAAAAAATTGTCAACATGTGTTGGGCCCACAAGATAGTGCCACGTAGGCCGAAAAGGGGTAGAAAATTATATATAAAATAAGTTCGGGAGGTTAATAGGACCATAGTAAATGTTAGGTGTGTCTCAGAGATTTTGGGCATAGGCTGGGGGTACTTATGCATTTTCCCTTATTTTTTTAATGAAGTTAAACCTTATTAACATTAATTAATGAGTAAACTGATATTTCCTGACAAAAAAAAAAGTGATTCCATTTCTTCTTGGCTTGGGAATCATTCCTAATGACATTTCCTGAACAAAAATTATTATATTTTCCTCAAGAAATCTTAGTACATCAATTCATTGGCTATGAACTTTCACTCTATTGGTGAGTGTTCAATTCTCTATCTTGTAATCCTCTCTCATTTCTCTTTCCTTGCCCTCTCCCCTCCCCCAATTTCTTTTTATTATTTTCATTAAAAAAAAGTTGAAAAAATAACTTGTCCACTTTTTAGAAGTTATGCTATGATACAAACAAAAACAAAAGTACTTTTCCAATGAGTAATTTTGAAAGTTTTGATTAAACGTGCATGTTACAATATTAGTAATATTTTTTCCATAATAAAATTGCAAAGGAGAATAGAGAAAGGATATATAGGAGTTTGCTCCAACTAATGCTCAATGCACCCAAGATACAATATTTAGTGCTTATTTGATTCCAGAAAAGCTAGACACAAAAGGTCACATGCATGTCTTTTACCTACACACAATCTAATAGTTGAAATACTCTTTAACAATATCTTAACACTACTCCCCGCATACATGTCATATGCTCCAAATGTTTTTGCAAAAATAAAAACAAATATGTTATATGTTTTTTTTTTAAATTTCAATAAAGACAAATACAATTGAAAAATTGTATAAGTAGAGACAAACCGGATCAAGTCGCCATGAGCGTTAACCAATATGAGTGTGGATTTGTCATGGAAATATGTGGGCAAGGAAGGGATACCGATATACTCTGCGTTTCCAAATTGAAATTATAGAGATAACGGCCCTTTATGAAGTAGATAGATTCTTTTTTAAGATTTGTACCTCTGGTACAACAAGTTGTTCCTGAAGAATAAGGACCTGTTCCTCCAGAATAAGGACCTAAGAAAATTGCAGTTTCACCAATACTTTTCACCTCTTCCCACATTTGATTTACAAAATCAAACCGGAATACTATAATTTTGTAAACATCCTCAAGCTCCCTTCCGTAGAACAAGATGTAAACATATAACAGCTCGTCTTCAGATTGAATGAGGTAATTCTCAAAGCGTGGCATGTCTAAGTGTTGTGTGAAGTAAGTATATGGAGGTTGGTTAGTCATTGGTGTAGCTGATATTGTTCCTGATGAATAATCTACATCCAAACGGAGTAGAATTCGTGTCTGCAATGTAAATACATAAAAATTTCCCTTGAATACTGCCCATCCCAAAAATACGTTATCTCCAATTATTGATTTCAGATCTTGCTTATGAAATTCATCATCATAACCTGGCTTGCACAAGTAAAGAGCAGGCAGAGGAGCAGTCTCATCATCATCATCATCGAGATTCTCACTGTCTATGTCATCATCATTAGAATCTGTGTCGTCGTCATCATAGGGATTCTCATCATTACTAGGATCCGTGTCATCATCATCATCTTCGGGATTCTCATTGTCCGTGTCATCATCATTGGTATCTGTGTAATCATTGGGATTCTCGTTGTCATTGGTATCTATGTCATCATCAGGAGGAGTAGTCTTATTGTGTACGTCATCATCAGGAGGAGTAGTCTCATGAATTAGGAAGAGAACGCGACATTGAGGATCATTGGGTGAGGCAGACAAGAGACACAAAAGATTGCGGTTATAAGGGAGTGGTGGGAGCTGAATTTTATCGTTTGAAATAGGATTCCAAAGGTAACAATCAGTAGAATCAAAGTCTTCTAACACGAGCCACTCTTGAGCAGAAGCACGTATTGTTGTGTTTCCAAGCTCGTGTATACTTCTTTCATAACATCGATCTTCTGATATGCTAAAAAAGGTTTGTGTTTTCCCTGACGGACATATAACAAGCCAAGGGTGTTGTTGTAAAGGAAGAGGTGACTTTTCGTTCTTGTTCTCTTCCGATCTCATCATCATGAGTTCTACAGAATTCAACAACTTAGCCTAGATACAAATTACAAACTAAAGTTTAGCTAGTATGTCTAACGTGTAGTTAAAAGAATCAACTTCAAATTAAATATAACAATAATAATAATAAGGAAAAGGAATTAGAGTTGCTCTAGGCCCAGGAAATTTGTTTTCCTTTCCTTTCTCGTAAATAATTGGGATTTCCATAAATAAATAAAATAATTGGGATTTCCATAAATAAATTATGGTAAAAAAACAGTTACAATTCTATTTCTATTTAAATAGGGTAAAAAAACAGTTACAATTCTATTTCTATTCTAAATAATGGAGGAGACACATTATGATAAATTGTGGTCACATGGTATTCCATCAGACATACTCGGATTAATATCATCACGTCTTGTTGCTGCTGAATATTTTGTTTTTCATGCCGTTTGTAAACGTTGGCGCTACGCTCCCTTAACACCTCCTTCTCTTCCACCTCGTTTGATGACATGTTCACCAACACCTCGTTTGATGACCTTGCGGGGAGAGACAGGCATTGTAGAATTCTTTGATCCACTGTACAATGTCGTAACTATCCAAAATATGGATATTCCAAAATTAAGGGGTGCCCGAATTCGGAGCTCAAAAGCTAATTGGTTGCTCATGAGTAGTGGCAGCCGCGGCATGTTCTTTTTCAATCCTATTAGTAATGACATAATTGAACTCCCTGATCTACTAGAGGAGCACGAAAATTCTTGCTCTGCTTGGACATTTTCATGTCCTCCTGACTCCTCATCATCAGATTGTTTTGTTGTTGGTTTTGAAACCGGTGTTTATGTCCCAGATGTATATATCATCAAAGTTGGAGATACTGAATGGACGCATCACTACTTCTTTGACGCAGGAGATTTTGCTACATCGGATTGCAATAATCCGTTATTTTTTAAAAACAATACTATCTACTTACTGGGAGATAAAGGTAATTTGGGAACACTATGCATCAAGGGAAATTCAGCAACACAGAGACCTAATTGGAAATTTTATGGGAGACATTTTCCGAGTTCAAAACAAACATCAATTCGAAAGGCATACACAGCCGAAGACGTAGATAATGGAGGAATGTTAGTTGTGTTTTTAAGTCGTGAAGAAGGGGATGTAGAGGTTTGGAGATACAAACTGAAAGGAAAAATGTTGGAGAGGGAACAACTAACAAGTTTGGACAATAATAAAACATTGTTTGTGAGCTCTGGAGGATAGTATTTGAGAACATGTGTTGCATAGGGTCTAGGAAACAAGATATACTTCCCAATGTTTCACGACAATAATAAGGGCAAGGGTGTTTTTTATTGTTTGGCCAATCTCAAATATTACTCTTTTGATTACTCTGCCATCAAAGCTTACTCAAGTTCTAATATTTTTAACTTAGTTCAACCAAGGTCCTGCATTTGGATCGAACAAGAGGATGATTAGTCGTTCTCTTGTATATTTTTTCATTAGTTAGCCATGTTTGAGGCTTGAAACTTGATATTTGCCTATTATCAATGCCTCTAACGATAATAAGTAAAATTTCTCTCTCTATATAAATATGTATAATTATTTATTTTTTTGAAAGAATTCTCTATATATTGTGTACATATTTTTCCTATTAGGATAAAACAAATATTATTTACACAGTGTTTACTAATATATTCTATTCGACCTTATTATAATATGTACTTGTCATGATGAACACGTCAGCATTAATTATTATCAATGCTAGTTAGCAGTTACTAAATGCTCGAATCAGTCATTTATCCATAATGTATATTTGTATGTGTAATATTTATTTAAATACGATTTTGCATAATTAGATCTTATTTAGCGTTTAATTAGTTTTGGGGACTTAAAATTTTGTCTGTTGAGGATCCAAGCTATCATAGCTGTTTTCAACCGATATTAATTAAAGGAAAATTTTAAAAATATATATACAATTAGCTAACTTATATTATAAAAATGAAAAATTACCTAATTATACAATCTTTTTCACTGTATTTTCTAAAATTTCCTACCATTTGAGAAAAATACAAAGATTCTTATTTTTCCCGCCCTGTCTTCTATTCTTGTATACATCACGCTTCTTCTCCCCAATTCATGCTCAACTCCCTCACATTCACGCCTAAAATCACGCAATGTATCAACGATGTCCTCAAACTAATTATTCTAACTTTCTTCTTTGATTTGAAGTTCTTAAAAAGGTAGAAGGATTTCTTCATTATTCTTTTTGCTTTCAATAGATTAGATTTTAGATTATATTTTTTTTCAGTTTTTTGTTGTTCATCTTAAACTTTCTGATACATATGGATTCTAATCCACCGTTTAGTATTTATCTTACCCAATTAGTTTCACAAACGAAAGATCTTGTCCCTCGTCTTTTTTATTTCGATGATGATGATTTTCATGAAAATAGATCAAAGAAGTGGGAAATAGTCGATGGTCTTACTATACGGTCAGTTTTCTCTATCCAAGATGCAAATTTCTAATATATCTAGTCGATATTCGTGTGTTTATTTATGTATCATGATTATGTTCCAACTAACAGATACATTACAACTTTGTTTGTGTACAATATTGCCACGCCCCGAGCCTTTACCCTGGGAGTGGCAGGCACTCGAGAACCATTGCTGGCCCCAAGCAAACCCTTGGTCTGGCTTACTTATTCAGCGGAAGACTTAAACACAAGAGACATAACTCATGAAATAACTTAATAAATAATATCTTAGCCAAAAATGGCTACTCAAGTCTCAAACGATTACAATTGAACTGAATAAGACTAAAAAACTATATTTATATCTCTATGAAGCCTCTAAAACAAAGAGGGATGTCGGGACAGGACCCCGATCATCCTAACAACTGAAAACTATAAACAATGATAAAAGAGTCCTTCGGAATGCAAGGAGGCTCACCAATAATTGACTCTGAGTGCTAAACCTGATTAACGAGGCGCTGGATGCTGATCCTGGTGTCACTCCCCGAGCCTACACCCTGGACGTGGCCGGCACTCGAAGACCATTGCTGGCCCCCAAGCGAACCCTTGGCCTAGCTTTCTTAACTCAGCGGAAACCTAACTCAACAGAATAACTCAAAGCAATGAAAGGTCTTAAAACAAGCCAACTGATAAAATCTGGCCAAAAAGGTAACTCGAGTCTCAAAATAGAATATTTATACATATATACACAGATGAGAGACTCAATACTAACTGACTGACTGACTGTCTATGAAGCCTCTATAACACTGAGATGGATGTTGGGACAGACCCCGCAACATCCTAATAAAGCAAAACTAAGAAAACAAAATAACCAAGTCCTCCGGAATGCAAAGAGGTTCACCACTGACTCTAGAGTGCTGAGCTGGATCAATGGCGTGCTGAATGCTGATCCTGGGTACCTGCGTCTGCATCATAATAAGATGCAGGCCAACTGGCATCAGTACATTGAATGTACGAGTATGCGAGCTGGAAAGCTAAGCAACATAGGCTAGAAGGATATCTGGAAGAAACTGAATAACTTACCTGGCTCAACTCAACTTAACCAGACTGACTCATTTCAATATAAGGCAATTTAAGACAAGTGCAATATAAAGAAAAGTTGTTTAAAAAC